>NC_135744.1:45355000-45380000 GCF_041903045.1 Epinephelus lanceolatus | reverse complement strand
GACCTTTGGGGGGGGCAACATCATGGACCTTTGGGGGGGGGCAGCAACATGGACCTTTGGGGGGGGGCAGCATCATGGACCTTTGGGGGGGGCAGCAACATGGACCTTTGGGGGGGGGCAACATGGACCTTTGGGGTGGGGCAGCATCATGGACCTTTGGGGTGGGCAACATGGACCTTTGGGGGGGGCAACATGGACCTTTGGGGTGGGGCAACATGGACCTTTGGGGGGGGCAACATGGACCTTTGGGGTGGGGCAACATGGACCTTTGGGGGGGGCAGCAACATGGACCTTTGGGGGGGGCAACATGGACTTTGGGGGGGGCAGCATCATGGACCTTTGGGGGGGGCAACATCATGGACCTTTGGGGGGGGCAACATCATGGACCTTTGGGGGGGGCAGCATCATGGACCTTTGGGGGGGGCAACATCATGGACCTTTGGGGGGGGCAGCAACATGGACCTTTGAGGGGGGCAACATCATGGACCTTTGGGGGGGGCAGCAACATGGACCTTTGGGGGGGGCAGCAACATGGACCTTTGGGGGGGGGGCAACATGGACCTTTGGGGTGGGGCAACATGGACCTTTGGGGTGGGGCAGCATCATGGACCTTTGGGGGGGGGCAACATGGACCTTTGGGGTGGGGCAACATGGACCTTTGGGGTGGGGCAACATCATGGACCTTTGGGGTGGGGCAGCATCATGGACCTTTGGGGTGGGGCAACATGGACCTTTGGGGTGGGGCAGCATCATGGACCTTTGGGGGGGGCAACATGGACCTTTGGGGTGGGGCAACATGGACCTTTGGGGTGGGGCAGCATCATGGACCTTTGGGGTGGGGCAGCATCATGGACCTTTGGGGTGGGGCAACATGGACCTTTGGGGTGGGGCAGCATCATGGACCTTTGGGGTGGGGCAGCATCATGGACCTTTGGGGGGGGGCAGCAACATGGACCTTTGGGGTGGGGCAACATGGACCTTTGGGGTGGGGCAGCATCATGGACCTTTGGGGGGGGCAACATGGACCTTTGGGGGGGGCAGCAACATGGACCTTTGGGGGGGGCAGCATCATGGACCTTTGGGGGGGGCAGCATCATGGACCTTTGGGGGGGGCAACATTATGGACCTTTGGGGGGGCAGCAACATGGACTTTTGGGTGGGGGCAACATTATGGACCTTTGGGGGGGGCAGCATCATGGACCTTTGGGGGGGTGCAACATGGACCTTTGGGGTGGGGCAACATGGACCTTTGGGGTGGGGCAGCATCATGGACTTTTGGGTGGGGGCAACATTATGGACCTTTGGGGGGGGCAGCAACATGGACCTTTGGGGGGGGCAACATTATGGACCTTTGGGGGGGGCAGCAACATGGACCTTTGGGGGGGGGCAACATGGACCATCCATCATCCATCCATTGTCCATCCATCAAACCATCCATCCATCCATCCATCCATCCATCCAACCATCATCCATCCATCCATCCATCCATCCATCTATCATCCATCCATCCATCATCCATCCATCCATTGTCCATCCATCCACCCATCAAACCATCCATCCATCCATCATCCATCCATCCGTCCGTCCACTGTCCATCCATTGTCCATCCATCCATCAAACCATCCATCCATCCATCATCCATCCATCCATCCATCCATCTATCATCCATCCATCATCCATCCATCCATCTATCCATCCATCCATCCATCAAACCATCCATCAAACCATCCATCCATCCATCCATCCATCTATCCATCCATCCATCCATCAAACCATCCATCCATCCATCTATCCATCCATCCATCCATCCATCAAACCATCCATCCATCCATCCATCCATCAAACCATCCATCCATCATCCATCAAACCATCCATCCATCCATCCATCTATCCATCCATTCCGTCCATCCATCCGTCCATCCAGCCATCCGTCCATCCGTCCATCCGTCCATCCATCCATCCATCTATCCATCCATCCATCCATCCATCAAACCATCCATCCATCCATCATCCATCATCCATCCATCATCCATCCATCTATCCATCAAACCATCCATCCATCCATCATCCATCATCCATCCATCATCCATCCATCCATCCATCCATCATCCATCATCCATCCATACATCCATCCATCTGTGTCACACGTACGAGGGCTCCTAGTTGGATGTTCCTGAGGCTGGTGACTGTGATGAGGTCATCGTCTGCAGAGGTAGCTCCTGTCGTCCTCTCTGTCCGTCCTCGTGTCTCATCGCAGTTTGACTGCGACTGAAGAGACGGTTAAACTCACCAAACCTGGCTGGGCCGACTCACACTTTAAGATTGGAGGAAAAAAAACCCAGCTGCTTGTATTTCTTTCAACCAATCACAATCGTTTTGGGCGGTGCCACAGCAACGGTGCGCTTGCAAAAATATTGCTGGGGAGAAACAGGTTTTGGTGTAACACGCCCACAAAAATATCGTCTACAGGACGCGAACCATGGCAGAAAAATGGCTACATCCCCGCAAGATCAAACACTTCAAAAGTTAGTAAAGGACGTGTTGAAAACTGCTACACAACCGGAGGTGGCAGGGCGGGACTTCAGCGGGTGGCTCGTTCCGCCCAATGAGAGGCTGATCTATGCAGCGAACTTCCGCCCACTCAGACTAGTCTGACTGTGACCACTGTAGGATCTGAAATATAATACATATTGTGGTTTGTTTAGCTTTTGGTTTTGTGTTATTAGTAAAACATAATTCCACGTCTCATAATTCTGATATCTTAAGTATTCATCTACAACAGTGAAGAAAGTAATGAACATAAAGCAAACATACAAACAATAGCTATCACTATATTTACAAAAAGATTCATCTATATTGCAAATATATATTTTACATAATGTGTGTTACATGTGAATATTTGATGTATTTTAATTATTGACTGATCAGTGAAAAAAAAACACTCCTCCTGTCACGTGACTCTGTGTTTCCCTGCTAACAACATGGCCGCCGACGATCTGCCGTCTGATTTTGACGTCGTCATTCTGGGGACAGGTACAGTCACACCTGAGGTTTTATCACATATTATGACCCGGTTCATGTATCTGAACGTGTGTCTGATCGGTCTCGCGGCTGTTCGGTCCCGAAACATCCCGGAATCCTGGTTTAAACCCGTCCGAAACGGGGACACAGGCTGGGGTTAGCTCGCGGCTAACGGTCCATTCATTCTAAATGACAGCGGCTAGCAGCTAACGCCCAGGCTGGTGTGTGTATGTGTGTGAGTCAGCTGCTGCAACAACAACCGTACAAAAACATCCCAGCTGCTGTTTGTTCATGTTAGCAGCGGAGCTAACGTTAGTCTCATTAGATCTGTATACATCATGTTGTGTCGCTGTGTCACTCAGAGCTTTAGTCTGATGCTAACGTTAGCCTCATTAGATCTGTATACATCATGTTGTGTCACTGTGTCACTCAGAGCTTTACTCTGATGCTAACGTTAGCCTCATTAGATCTGTATACATCATGTTGTGTCACTGTGTCACTCAGAGCTTTACCTGATGCTAACGTTAGACTCATTAGATCTGTATACATCATGTTGTGTCACTGTGTCACTCAGAGCTTTACCTGATGCTAACGTTAGACTCATTAGATCTGTATACATCATGTTGTGTCACTCAGAGCTTTAGCCTGATGCTAACGTTAGCCTCATTAGATCTGTATACATCATGTTGTGTCACTCAGAGCTTTAGCCTGATGCTAACGATAGCCTCATTAGATCTGTATACATCATGTTGTGTCACTGTGCTGCTCAGAGCTTTAGCCTGATGCTAACGTTAGCCTCATTAGATCTGTATACATCATGTTGTGTCACTGTGTCACTCAGAGCTTTAGCCTGATGCTAACGTTAGCCTCATTAGATCTGTATACATCATGTTGTGTCACTGTGTTACTCAGAGCTTTAGTCTGATGCTAACGTTAGCCTCATTAGATCTGTATACATCATGTTGTGTCACTGTGTCACTCAGAGCTTTAGCCTGACGCTAACGTTAGCCTCATTAGATCTATATACATCATGTTGTGTCACTCAGAGCTTTAGCCTGACGCTAACGTTAGCCTCATTAGATCTGTATACATCATGTTGTGTCACTCAGAGCTTTAGCCTGACGCTAACGTTAGCCTCATTAGATCTGTATACATCATGTTGTGTCACTCAGAGCTTTAGCCTGATGCTAACGTTAGCCTCATTAGATCTGTATACATCATGTTGTGTCACTCAGAGCTTTAGCCTGATGCTAACGATAGCCTCATTAGATCTGTATACATCATGTTGTGTCACTGTCACTCAGAGCTTTAGCCTGATGCTAACGTTAGACTCATTAGATCTGTATACATCATGTTGTGTCACTGTGTCACTCAGAGCTTTAGCCTGATGCTAACGTTAGCTTCATTAGATCTGTATACATCATGTTGTGTCACTCAGAGCTTTAGCCTGATGCTAACGATAGCCTCATTAGATCTGTATACATCATGTTGTGTCACTGTCACTCAGAGCTTTAGCCTGATGCTAATGTTAGCCTCATTAGATCTGTATACACCATGTTGTGTCACTGTGTCACTCAGAGCTTTAGCCTGATGCTAACGTTAGCCTCATTAGATCTGTATATGTCATGTTGTGTCACTGTGTCACTCAGAGCTTTAGCCTGATGCTAACGTTAGACTCATTAGATCTGTATACATCATGTTGTGTCACTGTGTCACTCAGAGCTTTACTCTGATGCTAACGTTAGCCTCATTAGATCTGTATACATCATGTTGTGTCACTGTCACTCAGAGCTTTAGCCTGATGCTAACGTTAGACTCATTAGATCTGTATACACCATGTTGTGTCACTGTGTCACTCAGAGCTTTAGCCTGATGCTAACGTTAGCCTCATTAGATCTGTATATATCATGTTGTGTCACTGTGTCACTCAGAGCTTTAGCCTGATGCTAACATTAGACTCATTAGATCTGTATACATCATGTTGTGTCACTGTGTCACTCAGAGCTTTAGCCTGATGCTAACGTTAGCCTCATTAGATCTGTATACATCATGTTGTGTCACTCAGAGCTTTAGCCTGATGCTAACGATAGCCTCATTAGATCTGTATACATCATGTTGTGTCACTGTGCTGCTCAGAGCTTTAGCCTGATGCTAACGTTAGCCTCATTAGATCTGTATACATCATGTTGTGTCACTGTCACTCAGAGCTTTAGCCTGATGCTAACGTTAGCCTCATTAGATCTGTATACATCATGTTGTGTCACTGTGTCACTCAGAGCTTTAGCCTGATGCTAACGTTAGCCTCATTAGATCTGTATACATCATGTTGTGTCACTCAGAGCTTTAGCCTGATGCTAACGATAGCCTCATTAGATCTGTATACATCATGTTGTGTCACTGTGCTGCTCAGAGCTTTAGCCTGATGCTAACGTTAGCCTCATTAGATCTGTATACATCATGTTGTGTCACTGTCACTCAGAGCTTTAGCCTGATGCTAACGTTAGCCTCATTAGATCTGTATACATCATGTTGTGTCACTGTGTCACTCAGAGCTTTAGCCTGACGCTAACGTTAGCCTCATTAGATCTGTATACATCATGTTGTGTCACTGTGTCACTCAGAGCTTTAGCCTGATGCTAACGTTAGCCTCATTAGATCTGTATACACCATGTTGTGTCACTCAGAGCTTTAGCCTGATGCTAACGTCCAGGCTGGTGTTACGTTACTCCAGTGTGTACCTGTGCTCCATTAGAGACAGATGTTGTGCTGTTACTGCTGTGATGTCAGTGGTCACAGTAACTGTAGTGATCATGTGATCCTGCCACATGTCAACACTGATGACACAAACACAGGAATTAAATATTATCAAAATAAGATGAGTTCACAAGTAAAACCAGCACATAAATATTTTTTAGATTAAAGCTTTTTCTTGCTCTGCTGCAGTTTGTCATTATGAGATTTTTTGCATATTCTTTTTTTAATTATTTCTGTTAATATATTTTACATTTATACATATTTTATACATAGTGTTAGATATATAAGTTATATATATATATATATATATATATATATATATATATATATATATATACATTGTATGTATTGTCTCTTGTAAGGAGCAATCAATAAAGTCTAACTGTTTCTGATTCTGATACTTACTTTTTGTTAATTATGGATTATTTTTGTGTATTTTTTGTCCTATTTTATATATAATTATTTTCACATGTGGGCTTTTTGTATCTATCTATGATAGATTGATTATTGATTGATGGTGTGTTCAGGTCTGGCTGAGTCGGTGGTGGCAGCAGCCTTCTCCAGAGTCGGTCAGAGAGTTCTTCATCTCGACAGGTCGGTTTTATTTCATCATCATCATCATCATCACCTGATATGTATCATCACAAACATGGTTTCAGTTTGTGATCAATACACACACACACACACACACACACACACACAGTCTCCTCACTAATTAGGTCAGAGATAAACATTGAAGTGTTGAATTACGTTGGGTCAGAGAATTATGATGTGTCATAGATCTGTGTGTGTGTGTGTGTGTGTGTGTGTGTGTGTGTGTGTGTGTGTGTGTCTGTCTGTGTGTTCAGGCGAAGTTATTATGCAGCTAACTGGGCCAGCTTCACCTTCAACTCTCTGCTCACCTGGATACAGGAGCACCAGGTGAGTACAGCACTGTGCTCTCATTGCCTGCTGCAGTCACCTCCGTGTTCCTTCTGGAAGAACTACAAACATGGAGGATTTTACTGATCACATTACTGATCAGAGGAATAACGACCTGTGTGTGTGCTGTAGGAGGAGTCTCAGCCAGAGGAGTTTCAGGATTATTCGAGCCTGTTGGAGGAAGGGGAGGAGCTGATCTACCTGTCAAACTCAGACTCCGCCTCCATCAGTAACCTGCAGGTGTTCTGCTTCACCAGGTAAACCTCAGACTCTGAGTCCTCCCACTTTGTTGTTTTATGTCTTTGACTTTGTCTAACTTCAGTCCTCAGACACATTTATCAATAAGTTATTAATTTAGTCTGTAACATTGTCAGTGAGGAAGACGAGGAGGAGGAAGCTCAGAGTCTTGATGCTCAGAACACCACAGAAGAAGACAGAGGAGGAGCTGCTGAGGACGCTGTCAACGAAACATCTGAGACAGAATCTGCAGGTTTGATCCTGGTGACGGTGATTCTTTACTGAAACACCTGAATATAAATATAACACATCAGATTATCATATTTATAACGTGTCACTGAACATGTGACGTGTCACTGAACATGTGACGTGTTGAAGTGTGACACGCTCATAACCAGCTGCTCAGTGTTTGAATACACGAGTTTTTATTGGCTGTAGGTTCAAAGGAGGAAGAGGCGGAGCAGGAAGTAGCAGCTGGAGAAGAAGAACAACAGCAGGTGAGGAAGGTCGACGAGATCAATCAATCAACGTATGACACAGAGCGAGAGAGAGCGCTCAATAATGAGATCAATAATGAGACAGTGGATCTTCTTTAGGGTTTCAGTACAAACACCAGAAACAGAAAAGTCTCTGATGTTCTAAATATAATGAAAAGTATAAATATTTCAATAAACCAAATCATTACTGTGAGAATGAGTTTGTTAAAAACATAAATGTAATCCCATGGTGTGCATCATCTGATCTCTGCTCTGAATCATGGGAAATCTCTGACACATGTTTGGTCCAATCAAAGGCCTCCCACACAGAGGGGGAGGAGCCAGAGGCAGATCAGCCCACCCCCGCTGCTGCTCAGAGCCAATCAGAGCCAACCAGGAAGAAGATCAGCTACGCTCAGCTGGTGAAGGAAGGACGCAGGTTTAACATCGACCTGGTCTCCAAGGTAACAACCAAACTAAACGAAGTCTAATGCAGAATAATAAAATGATATCACGTGGCGTAGTGACGTAACGTAACGTAACGGTAGTTATATAATAATAGAATTTGAAATAGTAATATAATATTGATTAATGTAACAAAACATTTTATAATGTAGATAACGTTCAGTAACGTTAAGTAATTTAGTAATGTAGCAATATAACACGGAAACGTGTCGTAGTAAATCACAACAATATAAAATATTGTAACATCTGTGTTTTATAACGTGTTTTATTACCGTTAATGAACTGACGGAGTTTTCCCTCCTCTTCCTCCAGCTCATGTATTCTCGCGGCTCATTGGTCGATCTGCTCATCAAATCAAATGTCAGTCGTTATGCAGAGTTCAAGAACGTCACCAGGATACTCACCTGTCGCCAAGGAAATGTGGAACAGGTGTGGACACCTGTCTGTCTCTGTTGACCTGTCGAGCAACTTCATCTATAATGCAAAACATATCAGTTTAACTTTGTGTCCCCGTCTGTCTCTCTGTGTCCCCGTCTGTCTCTTTGTGTCCCCGTCTGTCTCTCTGTGTCCCTGTCTGTCTCTCTGTGTCCCCGTCTGTCTCTTTGTGTACCCGTCTGTCTCTCTGTGTACCCGTCTGTCTCTTTGTACCTGTCTGTCTCTCTGTGTCCTCCTCTGTCTCTCTGTGTACCTGTCTGTCTCTTTGTGTACCCGTCTGTCTCTCTCTGTCCCTGTCTGTCTCTTTGTGTCCCTGTCTGTCTCTGTGTACCCGTCTGTCTCTCTGTGTCCTCATCTGTCTCTCTGTGTACCTGTCTGTCTCTCTGTGTCCTCATCTGTCTCTTTGTGTACTTGTCTGTCTCTCTGTGTACCCGTCTGTCTCTCTGTGTCCTCATCTGTCTCTCTGTGTCCCTCTCTGTCTCTCTGTGTCCTCATCTGTCTCTCTGTGTACCCGTCTGTCTCTTTGTGTACCCGTCTGTCTCTCTGTGTACCCGTCTGTCTCTTTGTACCTGTCTGTCTCTCTGTGTCTTCATCTGTCTCTCTGTGTCCTCATCTGTCTCTCAGTGTCCTCATCTGTCTCTCTGTGTACCTGTCTGTCTCTCTGTGTCCTCATCTGTCTCTCTGTGTCTCCGTCTGTCTCTTTGTGTACCCGTCTGTCTCTCTGTGTACCCGTCTGTCTCTCTGTGTACCTGTCTGTCTCTTTGTGTACCCATCTGTCTCTCTGTGTACCCATCTGTCTCTCTGTGTACCCGTCTGTCTCTCCGTGTACCCGTCTGTCTCTTTGTGTACCCATCTGTCTCTCTGTGTACCCATCTGTCTCTCTGTGTACCCGTCTGTCTCTCCATGTACCTGTCTGTCTCTTTGTGTACCCATCTGTCTCTCTGTGTACCCATCTGTCTCTCCGTGTACCCGTCTGTCTCTTTGTGTACCCATCTGTCTCTTTGTGTGCCCGTCAGTCTCTCTGTGTCCTCATCGGTCTCACGGTGTCCCTGTCTGTCTCTCAGGTGCCCTGCAGCAGAGCGGATGTCTTTGCGAGTCGTCAGCTGTCTGTGGTAGAAAAAAGGAAGTTGATGCGTTTCCTCACTTCCTGTGTGGAAGACACGGAGGAGCAGCTAGGTAAGACATGTCAGCTGACATCACCAGGTGGCCTGTTAGATCCTGGGGCATTGTGGGTAATCTAGTCCTGTATCTTCCAGCCTACAACGGTCGGCCATATGTGGAGTTCCTGCGTGACCAGCAGCTTAGTGACAACCTGCAGCACTTCCTGCTTCACTCCATCGCCATGGTAACAGAGGACACACCCACAGAGGAGGGCCTCGCCTCCACACGTCATTTCCTGCGCTGCCTGGGTCGCTACGGAAACACGCCCTTCCTGTTTCCTGTCTACGGCCTGGGAGAGATACCCCAGTGTTTCTGTAGGTAAGAACCTGTCTGTCTGTCTGTGTTGTCATACTGTTAATACTACCAGTGCTCCTGCTATTAGTACTGTGTGTGGTGAGTACTTCAGTCGTACTCCAGTCGGATGTCCTGCAGCGTCCCGCCATCGTTGACGTCTGTAGACTCTCTGGAGGCAGATTGGCGTGTTGCCATGGTAACCCCTGCTGTCTCATTAGAACCAAACATGAATATTAATAAGGAGGGTGTCGCCCAGGGCTCAGCTCATTTACATATTAGATGATCCTCAGCGGATATTACTGCACACACACACACACACACACACACACACACACACACAGCATGATACGAGCTGTTAGTTACTGTAATCTAAAGTCGTACTGATCAATGTTTTTATATTTTGTCACGAGTTAATTTTTACTTTGAGAGTCATGATTTGTATTTTTAGATTAATAACATTAAATAGTTTTATTCATAATGTCCAAAATTTAAATTTACAAAGTCAAAAATTTGAAATAGAGAGTTAGTTTTTATTTATTATTAACATTTCATTAATTTTACTGATTAGTGACTTTTTAATGTCACTAATCAGTAAAAAGTTTAAATAACTGATTTAAAAAACAATGTCACAAGCAGAATTTTATTTTAAAGCAAAAACTGTGACATCATCAACAGAGATTCTGAACTCCTAATATAAAGTTTTGAGTCAACATGTTAAAACGTTGACTTAATGAATAAATTGTTTCTTCATCAGTAAAAAGTTGAAATAAAATTTTTAAGTTCGGACTTTTTAAGTTTTATGAATAAGAATAACGACTTTAAATGTTGACTCTGTTGAACGTTGTGAGATTCCAGAGTAAAGCTTGTGACAACATGAGATGGAAACATTAATAAACACTGACGGCGTCCTCCTCGGCTCAGCTGTAACGTTAGCTAGCTCAGTGATGCTCGGTGAGCTAACAGTAGATGCAGCTTCCCTCTGCGTGGTGACACGGTCTGTGAATGTAGTTTGGCAGAAAGAAAATAGTTCCTACATGAAACTGCTCACAACGAGCTCTGTGGATTCATCCTGAGGAACTGGGTCATGATTTGTGGAAAGAGACGATGATGACGTCTCTACAGCTGATATCTCCAACACTCTGCAGCTCGCCACCAAACGATCTACAGACTGATGAAACCAACGTGATGACCGCGCTCCACAAACTAGACGCACACTAGCTCAGAGTTTAATCACCAATTCTGATTTGCCAACATATTTTTTAATGATTCTAGTTCTTTTTCTTTCTAAGAACTTAAATCGACATCACACATTAACATGTTTTTATTTTTTTTAGTGGAAAAATCAGATGTTTGTTCATAATACAATTGATTTTAAATAACTTACATAAAAACAAACTGCAACAGGTTACATGAACTCTCTCAATCAAAAGTTCTCCATGTTACTGAGCAGAACTGTTTTGTACAAATAAAATCCAACTGAAAATGAAGCTCTGTGAATCAGACAGGTTTTAATTTTCTAACAGAAAAGAGACGCAGCAGATCTGTGTATGATCCAGTTATTTACATATCAGAGGAGAAATATGATTCTATATACTGTGTGTGTAGGTCTGTTAGAGATCCAGCTGATTATTATCTGTCTCAAACTATCAGTCAGTTTCTGTTTACCAGTCGGTGAAAGTGTGGAGATACGAAGTGAGGAGACTGAGCACTGCCGTCAGATGAGTCTCGTCGATCACGCTGAGCTCTGGATGAGTTTCAGCTTCGTCTCTGATCGTCTCAATAAGTCACTACATGTCTCCTCTTAGGACTAAAGTCACTTTGACCCCGTCTCCACCGACCAGTCCGGTTCATTGTTTCTGTCTCCACAGTGAAAGTTGTGGATGGTCCCAACAGAAGCGTTCCTTAGCGTCCCCATGTTTGGTCCCCCCTCTGTTGGGGTACCTAGCACACAGATCTGGTACTAAAAGGTGGAGCTAGGAACCCTGCAGTCTGATTGGTCAGTAGAGGACGCTCACTCTGGTTTTATGTAACCTCTGTTCATACATCAGTAAACTACAACTATAAAATGAAAGAGAAAAAAATAACTTCATTCACTGGGCCGACTGCCGGCAACTTTTAAGGTGGAACGTTAACTTGTAATGTTACTCAATGCATGAGTTGATGACGTGAATCCATCAGCACACCTTAAATTTCACTGTGACAACTTTGACCATCACTTTAGTTTTTATATGACACACACTTTTAGTAATGACTTTAAAAATATAGATTAATTTGGAGCGGATTATGTGAAGGTCATATATTCTAATCCTCACTTCCTGTGGGCTACAGCAACACTAAACCCCTGAGCTTGCCTGAGAAGGACTAAATGCACAAAGCTGCTATTTTTAAATATCCCATGGAGAGAGACTCTCACTGCAGCCTGTTCTATTTTGTTGTGAAAATGTGGGCGTGCAGCCTCGTTCTGTGGACGATAAACCAGGTGCAGACTTCCATCTGTGTCACCGCTGATGAGGAAATACAGCGAGTGCTGGACGGAGCAGTGAGTGACAACAACCCCGCCCACATTTAAGAGGACTGTCTGAACAGACCGAGGGTCTAGGTACCATGTCTGAAGGCTTACTGCTGGTTCCAGAGGGACTGGACTGAAAGGGTTTGGTGGAGACTGGGCTGCAGAGGAACGTCTCATGTTGTGTTCACACTGAGTGTGACTAACACAACTCATGTGATTGGATTACACGTAAATTCAATTTGAAGATGTGATTAAATATGAATTCGCACTCGGCGGCACATTGAACGCAGTGGATGTGTAGTGAATGACACGAAATACACAAATTAAGGAGAGGAGCCTGATAGCTGAAGGCTCTGGCTCCTCTTTAGGATCCACAGTAACCCTGCATCCTCAGAGTGCAGTGTTCTGATGGGATAATAGGGCACTATGAGCTCTCTAACATGTGACGGAGCATTTAGAGCTCGTAAGTCACGCCCCTTCCGGTAGACCCCCATCGGACCTCTAGGCTCGGAAAATGGAGAGAAAATTATTATTTTCTGGTTGCAGTCATTAAATGCCTTGGATTACACAAATGTGTTGTGTGGGTCTAAATAATATTTTTTCATGTGAAGAGTTTGACAGTTTATTGTATGATTCTTCAGTTAAAGGCTGTGGAAACAACGTAATGAGAAAGACTACATGTCGCCTACGTGACGATCAGATCAAGATTCCGCTGTGTTTCGTACCCAGATGTCACCATTCCAACAAGAATGGCTGTTCTTTCTTTTGATTTTCTTTGAGGCGGTGAAGTGCACCAGAGACACAGCCATGTTCCGAGTGTGAGTGGTGACGTATATCCTGTGCATCGGGAGCAGCGAAGAGCTGTAGTCCACAAACGCTCTCACACCAAACCTAACAGTATCAAACTTCTTCCCGCTAAACTGTAGCCTTCTTTACACGAAAAAATATATTACAAATTCACAAACAACATATTAAATTCATGGCACAATTCAAACAGGACCAGAAAATAATTTTCATCTAGCCATTGAAACACATCATGAGAAATCGATTTTTAGTTGCTTAGGTCACATGTGAGTCATTGACCCACCCAACCATCACGTAGGCCGACTCCTCTGTTTAACGATGGTCGTTCCAGCTTGACGTAGATGGCTTCTTTTACTCATCTTTCAATCCATCTTTCCTCCCTGGCCAAGATGTGCACATTGCTGTCCTCAAAGCAGTGTCCCTTCTCCTGGAGATGTAGGACAGCTGAGTCTTGACCTGTGAGCTGGCTCTCCTGTGCTGTGCCATGAGCGTGTGGAGTTGTTGTTTAGTTTCCCCTGTGTACAAATCTGTGCACCTGGCTGCACTGAGCTGCTCACACTACATTGTGTGTTGCTTGGTTTAAAGTGCACAGGGATGTGGTGTTCGTTGAAGATCCTCCTGAGTTTCTCAGACACTCCTGCGACATAAGGAATGACAGTGTTGTTACGTTTGTGTGTCTCTTCCTCTCTGTCTGCTCTGATAACAGAGTTCACTGACTTCGTCCTCTTCCAGTGTTTCTGTGGATCATCTTTGACCTTCTGTCTGTAGCCACTGCTAGGATCTGCCTCAGTGTCTCTGAGGAGCAGTGACTGACGCTCAGCACACACACACACACACACACCTGAAGACTGTGTGTGTGTGTGTGTGTGTGTGTGTGTGTGTGTGTGTGTTGTAATTTTCCCTCATCTCGACAGTTATTGCTTTGTTTTCTTTTAATCAGGGACACACACACATTAATGAGACCTAATTGACTTTTCTGTGTGTGTGTGTGTGTGTGTGTGTGTGTGTGTGTAATTTGGTTCACCGTCTTAAGATGCTTCAAAGAGTTGAGAACACACACACACACACAGTAATTAAGTCATGATGACAGACAGATTGTTGGACGTTACGAATGTGTTAGCTCTTCAGGAAAAGGTCGACGTGTGTGTGTGTGTGTGTGTGTGTGTGTGTGTGTGTTAATGTGAGTGAGTCTTTGATTTATGAAGCGAGCTGTAATTTGATTATGTTATTAATGTGGGGGGGCACAGCTGACTGATTGGCTGAGACAGCTGTCAATCAAACAACAGCCCCTTTGATCCTAAATTAAACCTTTATTCTGAAAACTACACACACACACAAACACACACACACACACCACAGCAGGTTACATGGCCAAAAGTATGTGGACACCAGACTCTTCTTTGTGACCCAACGTTTTAATGTGTTTTCTGTTTTTAAGACATTAAAATCCCTTTAATATGTACAAGTCCCTTAACTGACCCTTATTCTTTAAGTTAATGTATAAATTCAGGGGTTTGTCCTGAATGAGGGCTTCATTAAATATGTTTCTGATTGTTCAGTCTTTTTCAACCAGCTTTGATATTTGGTCAGTTTTATAAAACCCCTTAAACTGTCCAGATAACCCATTAACTCAAGAACTAAAGCACCTTATTAAAAGTCTCTTAATGACATCATTATTTAAGTGAAGGGGTTCAGTGCGGTGGTCAAATAGAAGCTGGCCACATACTGTGACTTTCACATTAAAAGTCTTTGAGTCCTGTCAGTCGACTGAAAGAGCTTTTATTGTGAAGGTCATAGCTGACACAGATGGCGCTCCTTCATCACACCTGTTAGTGATGATGATGACAGTGAGGATGATGATGATGACAGTGATGATGTCATGGTTGTGTTTCAGGATGTGTGCTGTGTTCGGAGGGATCTACTGTCTGAGACACTCAGTCACTGCTCTGCTGGTCCACAAAGACACCAACAGGTACAGATATACTACTGTAATACTCAGATTACTCCTCACTGTAATACTCAGGTTAGATTAGATTGTGTGTGTGTGTGTGTGTGTGTGTGAGTGAGTGACCTTCCTGTTAAAAGCAGTGATTGGACGATAATTTATGATCAGTGAAATATTCAATTTATGGAGAGGAAATTAACATCATAATTTAACCCTCTGATCCTCTTCATCACCTCCTGCTCCTCCTCTCCTCTCCTCTCCTCTCCTCTCCTCTCCTCTCCTCTCCTCTCCTCCATCATTATTTGCTGCTCCATCAGCTCTGTGATTAAATGATTGATTGACTGCTGAGACACACACACACACACACACACACACACACACACACACACACAGCAGACCTGTAGAAGGTCACACACTTCATCTGTCAAATTCTGTTGTCATGGTGACGTTAGCCTTTTAGCATGTTAGCATGTTCAGGGAGTCTCAGTAAATCTATTATTGTTATTAATGTTATAGATGTTATTTAGTGATAATAATCTTCTGACTGTTAGAACTACAGTTCCCATAATGCTTTGGGAGGTGTGAACAGGAAGTCTCATATTACTCATAACTTAAAGATATTATTGTTGTGCAGCTGATAAATCTAAGCCTGGAAGTGCTAACGGTGCTAACAGAGCTAAACATGTTAACAGTGCTAATAAAACTAACAGTAATTACAGGACCTAAAGAGCTAACAGAGCTACAAACAAAATGTACAGTGCCAACAGCGCTAAATTAACTAATAGTGCTAACAGACTCAAGAAGGCTAAAGGAGCCACCAGAGCTACCAGTGCTAAAAGTAATAAAAGAGCTAACAGTGCTAAATGAACTAACAGTGCTTACAGAGCTAAAAGCTACCAATGCTAAAAGAGTTAACAAAGTAAAATGAGCAAACAGAGCTAAAGAGCTAACACATCCAATGGAGCTAAAGTAGCCAACGGAGCTATGAAGTCACCAGGACTTATTCCCTTTAACAGCTGTCAGCAGCTCCTCAGTGTGAGTGTGTATCAGTATATGTGTGTGTGTGTGTGTGTGTGTGTGTGCGTGCGTGCGTGAGACACCGTGAAGAAGCTGCAACTGTTGCTGTGACCACAGCTACAGTCACAGCTACAGTCAGATCTATAGTTGCAGACTGTAGATACAGTTGCAGTTGCAGCTGTGACTGTAGATCTGACTGTAGCTATGACCATAGCTGTGACTGTAGCTGTGACTGTAGCTGCGACTGTAGTTCCGACTGAAGCTGCAACTGTAGATCTGACTGTAGTTTTGGCTGTAGCTGCGCCTGTAGCTGTGACTGTATCTCAGACTGTAGCTGTGACTGTATCTCAGACTGTAGCTGTGACTGTAGCTGTGACTGTAGCTCCGACTGTATCTCAGACTGTAGCTCCGACTGTAGCTGTGACTGTATCTCAGACTGTAGCTGTAGAAAAATCGCTGTACTTCAGTAAATAGTGTTTTTCCCTAATATTCAGTGTGTCCCCGCCCCCCCCCCCCCCCCCCCCCCCCCCCTCCTTCTCTCAGATGTAAAGCGGTGATTGACAGCCGAGGACAGCGAATCAGCTGCAGCTACTTTGTTGTGGAGGAAGGCTTCGTTGGAGCTGACAGGAAGAAGGTGGCCACACCCACCAGGTGAGGACCCAACAATGACCAACCACCCAGTCATCATGGAAGCAGCCACCTCACATCCTCGCAACCATGTAGAAACAGTTCAGTCACGCCTTCACAACCACCACGACCTCCAAACCTTTGATTTCAGACACATTTTCAGCCGCAGTTGTGTCAAAGTCACTTAAGTAAATACTGGACCCATTTATCACAGGCCCCGCCCCCTCTAAACCCTTTGACACTGAAATGATTTTTTTTACAGACACATGAATCAGGAGAATATTAACTCTGTTGGAGACGTGTCTCTGTCTCAGTAATGCACAAGGGGTGCACGATAATATCGACACATCATCGGTATCAGCCGATATCTTTGAGATAAACTCTCAGGGGCGTCGATAGCGTAGCGGATAGTGCCAGTGCCCCATGTTCAGAGGCATTGCCTCGCTGCAGTGGCCGCGGGTTCAAATCCGGCTCGCGGCCCTTTGCTAAATGTCAGTCCCCACTCTCTCTCTGTCTCCCCATTTCATTTCTGTCCTGTCATTAAAAGGCAAAAAAGCGCTCAAAAATAATCTTAAAAAATAGAAAATAGAAAAACAAACTCTCAGAATCCACCAACATGATTTTTCTCATCGTGTACAATGACTGAATATTACAGACACTGAACAGTGATTCATGTTTCCATCACCGTCACAGTCTGTGTGTATGACATGATGTTAATTCACTACTGGAGACTTGATGATGATGATGAGTACTGAAGTGAGGTGGGAGAAAGTTGATATATCTCTATCAGTTATTGATCAAATAAGTTGTTGTATATTGACAAAAAAATTTAACACGGTGCATCCCTACATCGTATTCTCACGAGATCTGACAAGAGCTGACGTGATGTCACACTCTGTTGATTCCAGATGTTCAAACAGGAAGGACACAGGGAGTGTAACCATTATGGTCCACTGGTGCAGCTTGTAGTGGGATATCTTCTGTTACAGAGGATCTTTGGTTTAGTTATACTAACTCTTATACTAACCTGTCTGTCTGTCTCTTCAGGTTTCTCTCCAGAGCAGTTTTGATAACAGACAGCTCCGTCCTGCCCAGTGACTCAGACCAACAGGTACATCATGTTAATTTTCTATTCTGACAATAGAATAAAATAGAAAGCTGTTATTGTCGTTGGACAGAGAATATAACATGAAATCAGGAGCGCTCCATCTGACCAGGTGCAAACTGATCATTAAAATAAGCAGGTAAAAAAAGACTGACACACAGGCCGACTGACAAGAAACACCGTGACAGAAACAAGAGCTGCTGTGACTTTGTGTGCCGCCGCCATCTTGACCACACATCACAACATTATTGTTTATAGTCAGTTTGGTTTTATATTAATAAAATGTGGTTCACTTCATATAAACTGGATTTTTTTAGGACTTGAACACAATCTGATCATTTTTATGTAGAAACACAGAAAAACTTTGTATCAACACTGAACCTGCAGAACGAACGACACTCCCATCAGCCTCAGCTGCTGATTAGCTAATGTTAGCATGCTAACACACTAATCTAAGACGTATGAAAATAGATCCGAATGTTTCAAACGTCCTCAGATGTCCATGTGTCCTTTATGATGTCACAGATACAGCCAACGGATGGCGCTAAAGTTCGGAGTGAGAAGTTTCACACAACAAGAAACAAAGTGACGGTGGAGGACGTTGTAGTATTTATCTTAAATGGAGGCAGTGTTGTAGACGGCGGTGGTCTGTGATGTCATTATTTACATCCTAACATGTGGACAGATTGTTTTCACTGTATATTATTAAGATAAGATAAGATAAGATCTTTATTGTCTTCCTTAGAAGAAATTTGTTTTGGACCTGCGAGAGACCGTCCACCGTCACACAGCCACCACATATACAGACAACATATAATTATTATTATTACATGTTGCTGAGTTGTTTGTTTCACCATCATTTAATTTCTTTGTCATCTCCCACGGTCGTATCGCTTTTGAACTTGGCTGGATTGCCTCTGTAACCTCCGGTGGTTGTGCTCCGTTTCCTTCATATCTGAAAGCGTGAAGAAAACGTGCATAAATCAATCAATTTTATTTAAATACGCACAACATGAACGGCGAGGTCAGATGAAAGCTCCGTACGTGTTCGTGTACGCATGTGACGTTAATGAGCTCTGACTGAACACTGAGATGTTCTGAGGACAGTTAGCTCACAGCGCTAAAGATGCTAACTGATGAAGTGTTTTAGAGTGAAGCTTCAGGTCAGAGGTCAGCATGTCCTTCAGCCCCAGTGCATCATGGGATTGATGTTAATGACTGTCAGAAGTGATGGAGAAGAAAAAGATGAGAAAGAAATTCTGAGAGACGAACAGTCAAATAAATGTCTGAGTCAATTACTGAAGAAAATCCCCCAAATTCATCTGTCTGAACACACACACACACACACACACACACACACACACACACACACTCCTCACTAATTAGGTCAGAGTTAAATATTGAAGTATTGAATTAAGTTTGGTCAGAGAATTATGATGCTTCATAGATCTTCTCTGTGTGTGTGTGTGTGTGTGTGTGTGTGTGTGTGTGTTAGCCTGCAGTGTTCAGTAATAAGATGAAACTAATCTGGTTTTCAACACTCTGAGGAGGATTTTCATCAAAGACTTTTGTCTGTCTGTCTGTCTGTCTGTCTGACTGACTGTCTGTCTGTCTGTCTGACTATCTGTCTGTCTGTCTTTCTGTCTGACTGACAGGTCTCCATGGTAACGGTTCCTCCAATAGCAGCAGGATGTCCAGCGGTGAAGATGGTGGAGCTCTGTTCGTCCACGATGACCTGCATGCCGGGAACATGTGAGTCACATGATTCTTCTTATTGTAAAAATGTTCAGGGTTTATTTGTCGTCTCCATGAAGAAGTTTGAACTGCAAATATTTTCATTTAGTTTCAGGAAATTTATGAAATATCTGAAAATCTAATAAATATGTGTGTGAGGGGTGAAGCAGGACTCTGTGACGGGCTGAAACTCTGCAGCTGAAAATCCTGCAGCGCCCTTGAAGAGAAAACTGATGAATCCACCAACAGAAACACTGATTAATGACCAACAGCACACACACACACTCCACTGTGTGTGTGTGTGTGTGTGTGTGTGTGTGTGTGTGTGTGTGTGTGTGTGTGTGTGTGTTCCGCCTGTCAAATCATCATCATCATCATCTTCTTCCTCTGCTGTGTTGTCCTGATGCTGCAGTGTGATTGGATACTGAGTCAGTGGGCCTGAACGCCTTTAAAAGAAAACACCATTTATCTAAACACACACACACACACACACACACACACACTCCTGTGTGTCCATATCCACAGCAAAACTACACAAAAAGTGTCTCATATTGTTTTCATGACGTCTTCGTTGAAAAGTAAAAACTTAATTTTAAATTTGAGACAATTAGTTGATTAATTGGCCGATCTAAGCCCCGCCTCTTAGTTACTGTTGCTAGGTCTGACAAGCTCCACAGAGAAACATGGCGATGTTGGCTCTGAAGTGTTTATTAGTTTGTGGGTGTCAGATCGTAGAATCCAACCAGCGATGGGGACGACTGTCTGTGATGAAGGACATCATCACCATGGTACCTGTTAATAACATGTTAATAACATGAATTTAGATGTCTGGTGGTGATGATGATGATGATGATGTGTGTCCTCTGTGTGTCTCTGAGTGCTGACCTGACATCAGTCTGTCTGTACTGTGGAGGGTTAAATCAGTGACGGCAGTGCGACACCAGCCTCACAGATGATCAACACAGGGACGTGAGATAATTCATGTCATTGAAAACATCAATCAATCAATCAATCAATCAATTTTATTTATAAAGCCCAATATCACAAATCACAATTTGCCTCACAGGGCTTTACAGCATACGACATCCCTCTGTCCTTATGACCCTCACAGCTGATCAGGAAAAACTCCCCAAAAAAAACCCTTTAACGGGGAAAAAACGGTAGAAACCTCAGGAAGAGCAACTGAGGAGGGATCCCTCTTCCAGGACGGACAGACGTGCAATAGATGTCGTACAGAACAGATCAGCATAATAAATTAACAGTAATCCGTATGACACAATGAGACAGAGAGAGAGACAGAGAGAGAGACAGAGAGAGAGAGAGAGACAGAGAGAGAGAGAGAGATGCAGGTAATGACAGTAGCTTACAACAACATTATTGAAAGTAATAATATTATAGTTATAGTTCTGGCTACTGTGGTACAATATGTTGAAAGTATGTATTAATATCTGGCAGTATACATGTGTGACAATAGTCATATGTGTATAATAACAGTAGAAGTATGACTAATGACTAATGATGGCAGCAGCAGCAGGAGGCATCTGGCAGGACCACGGCAGCAGCACAACCACACACGTCACGCTGTCCAGGCACCGCTGTGATATGAGTTAATCTGAGAGACAGTGGAGCACAAAGGCTCCGGAGAAGAAGCCGAGTTAGTGACATCCAGAATGGCCGAGTTAGCAAGATGCAGTAATAGAATACGAGAGAGAGAGAGAGAGAAGGAGAGAGGGAGCCCGGTGTATTATAGGGGGGTCCTCCGGCAGACTAGGCCTAAGTCAGCCTAACTAGGGGCTGGTACAGGGCAAGCCTGAGCCAGCCCTAACTATAAGCTTTATCAAAGAGGAAAGTCTTAAGTCTAGTCTTAAATGGTCTTTAGGGACCACGAGTAACATGTCAGCAGTCAGTGGGGTCGGGGCAAAGTTACCGCTGTCTGAACTGATATTTTTTTATTAAAATAAAGCAGAAAACAACGAAATGACAAAATGTCAGTCAGCAACTTGAAAAATGACTTTTTTTAATTACAAAGATCAGAACTTGAAATTAAACGATTTATAAAATCTCAACATTGTAAAGGACACTTAAATATCTGAATATGAATAATTAGGAAACACTTTCAGCTGATCAATGACACTGGGTTGTGTCTATTGGTGTAACTGGTGTTTTTCATAAAGATATGATACACTGCCTGACAGTGTCCTTCTACAGTCAAACACCATGTTTGTTCAGATATGACAGTCAACAAGATTAAGTGAACTTGACTCTATGACGAGCCACTTTTTCCTTGTTAGAAACTGGTATCTAATGCAGAAAATAGATTTTATTTATTTAGTTTGATTATTTTAGTTTTCCATAAATGTATCATATATTGTAATGAAATAGCAGAAATGTAAATAATTGTATTTTACAGACAGAAATTTTAATGTTTGATTAACATTTCTACTTCAAATGAATTATTGGATTTTTAGGTATTTTAAAGCTACTGTACAAGATCAAAAGTATTTTTTTTTATGATACATCTTTAATTAGCATCATAAACTACTGATATTTGACATAATTGCCTAAAACAGAAAGGCTCTTAATAGGAGCCAAATGGTGTAACCGCTTACACCATTTGACAGTCTAAAAACGTCAATTTATGAGTAATTTTAAGAGATTCTAACCTTGTCATGCAGCAGTTGTGATCATCAGAGGTCCTTAGTATATTAATATTATAATATTAACAAAAATATTAACAAAATGGCCTCTTAAATGGTGGTTACACCACTTGACACTTCATACACAGTACAGGCCAAAAGTTTGGACACACCTTCTCATTCAATGCGTTTTCTTTATTTTCATGACTATTTACATTGTAGATTCTCACTGAAGGCATCAAAACTATGAATGAACACATGTGGAGTTATGTACTTAACAAAAAAAGGTGAAATAACTGAAAACATGTTTTATATTCTAGTTTCTTCAAAATAGCCACCCTTTGCTCTGATTACTGCTTTGCACACTCTTGGCATTCTCTCCATGAGCTTCAAGAGGTAGTCACCTGAAATGGTTTTCCAACAGTCTTGAAGGAGTTCCCAGAGGTGTTTAGCACTTGTTGGCCCCTTTGCCTTCACTCTGCGGTCCAGCTCACCCCAAACCATCTGGATTGGGTTCAGGTCCGGTGACTGTGGAGGCCAGGTCATCTGCCGCAGCACTCCATCACTCTCCTTCTTGGTCAAATAGCCCTTACACAGCCTGGAGGTGTGTTTGGGGTCATTGTCCTGTTGAAAAATAAATGATCGTCCAACTAAACGCAAACCGGATGGGATGGCATGTCGCTGCAGGATGCTGTGGTAGCCATGCTGGTTCAGTGTGCCTTCAATTTTGAATAAATCCCCAACAGTGTCACCAGCAAAACACCCCCACACCATCACACCTCCTCCTCCATGCTTCACAGTGGGAACCAGGCATGTGGAATCCATCCGTTCACCTTTTCTGCGTCTCACAAAGACACGGCGGTTGGAACCAAAGATCTCAAATTTGGACTCATCAGACCAAAGCAGAGATTTCCACTGGTCTAATGTCCATTCCTTGTGTTTCTTGGCCCAAACAAATCTCTTCTGCTTGTTGCCTCTCCTTAGCAGTGGTTTCCTAGCAGCTATTTGACCATGAAGGCCTGATTGGCGCAGTCTCCTCTTAACAGTTGTTCTAGAGATGGGTCTGCTGCTAGAACTCTGTGTGGCATTCATCTGGTCTCTGATCTGAGCTGCTGTTAACTTGCCATTTCTGAGGCTGGTGACTCGGATGAACTTATCCTCAGAAGCAGAGGTGACTCTTGGTCTTCCTTTCCTGGGTCGGTCCTCATGTGTGCCAGTTTGGTTGTAGCGCTTGATGGTTTTTGCGACTCCACTTGGGGACACATTTAAAGTTTTTGCAATTTTCCGGACTGACTGACCTTCATTTCTTAAAGTAATGATGGCCACTGGTTTTTCTTTAGTTAGCTGATTGGTTCTTGCCATAATATGAATTTTAACAGTTGTCCAATAGGGCTGTCGGCTGTGTATTAACCTGACTTCTGCACAACACAACTGATGGTCCCAACCCCATTGATAAAGCAAGAAATTCCACTAATTAACCCTGATAAGGCACACCTGTGAAGTGGAAACCATTTCAGGTGACTACCTCTTGAAGCTCATGGAGAGAATGCCAAGAGTGTGCAAAGCAGTAATCAGAGCAAAGGGTGGCTATTTTGAAGAAACTAGAATATAAAACATGTTTTCAGTTATTTCACCTTTTTTTGTTAAGTACATAACTCCACATGTGTTCATTCATAGTTTTGATGCCTTCAGTGAGAATCTACAATGTAAATAGTCATGAAAATAAAGAAAACGCATTGAACGAGAAGGTGTGTCCAAACTTTTGGCCTGTACTGTAGTTTACTTGACTTTCATGATTCCCCAAATTAAATTTCGTATTTAGAACAATTGTATTACATTACCTTTACTTAATATAAAAAAGTAGTAATATAAGATCATGTCAAACTAGCTGATATGGTGTTTTATTGAGAATGATAGTGTTTTTAATCAAGTTTAATTATTTGGTGCAAAGTTTTTATGGTTACACCACTTAGACATTTGTGCCATTACTCTCTAATATATTCTCTCAAAATGGATTAAAAGCAGAAATTTTATACTGAATCTACACAAAATTAAAGTTTGTAAGTTAATCATACATTACTTTTCAAATTTTAACCCTTTTAAATTTGATTAAATATGGACACAAAAAAGTAGCATCACGTCACTGACCCTTCAGTGTCTTTGATCAGAGCTCAGCTAACATTAACGTCGGGTCACTGTGGCTCTGTTTTACTCTGTGATTTAAAAGCTTCCAAACATATTAAAGTGACTGACAGACAGCGTCTGTGACATCACGCACAGACAGGAACAGTAAAAAAGCTACGATGAACAAAGCTAACTGTGAAAAGCTAAGTTACCAGCTTCAGTCTGAAAAAGCACTTTGATCGCTGAGGTCAAAGGTGAAGGTAACGTTACTGTTGGGCTGACAGGAAGTAAACGGGTGAACAGTAAAGCAGATGAACACCAGTAGCACCAGTAGTACCAGTAACACCAGTAGCACCAGTAGTACCAGTAGTACCAGTAACACCAGTAGCACCAGTAGTACCAGTAGTACCAGTAGTACCAGTAGCACCAGTAACACCAGTAGCACCAGTAGTACCAGTAGTACCAGTAACACCAGTAGCACCAGTAGTACCAGTAACACCAGTAACACCAGTAGCACCAGTAACACCAGTAACACCAGTAGCACCAGTAGTACCAGTAGTACTAGTAACACCAGTAGCACCAGTAGCACCAGTAACACCAGTAGCACCAGTAGCACCAGTAACACCAGTAACACCAGTAGCACCAGTAACACCAGTAACACCAGTAGCACCAGTAGTACCAGTAGTACCAGTAGCACCAGTAGTACCAGTAGCACCAGTAGTACCAGTAGTACCA
>NC_135744.1:45302500-45352500 GCF_041903045.1 Epinephelus lanceolatus | reverse complement strand
AGTAGTCAAGTCAAGTCATGAACTGATCGTATGATGAGGTCGTAATTGATTTTAAACTGTTTTGAACCAGAAACATGAAACACGACCAAAAAGCTGGACGTGATGTGCAGACGCTTCCCAAGAAATATGATTCACATCGGCCACATGGTGGCGCTGTGATTAACGGTTATCAATAGGACTTGTAAAAGGCCACGGCCCTCACACTGTTAGTCGGATTGAATTGACATTCAGGTGACACATGCAGCTCATGAAGCTCCGCCTGCGAGATCTTCCACCATTTTGAATGTTTTGAAAAACAGTTACATGAATGGAAGTAACTGAGGTGTTGTTGAGGTCGTGATACTCGATACTTCTGTTTACTGACCTGTGTCTGAAGCTGCAGAGACGTCACAGAGTACTCAGATTACACTGAGGTATTTTTACTGGAGTAACAGGTCTGAGTACTTCCTCCACTTCATACAGGACAGGTATGAACACCTGGAGGGGGCAGGGCTAAGACCTCACCATGTACTGTAGATTATTTGAATGTTATGATGAAGAGAAACCAGCAGGTGACTAACACCAGTCTGTCTGTCTGTCCGTCCGTCCGTCCACAGAGATCTGTCCATCTGTCCTCTGGTGTATGTACTTCAACATGGCCGACGGTTCGGGGCTGGAGGTGGAAGGTCATGACCTCCCGTCTAACGTGTACATGTGCTCTGGACCTGACGGAGCTCTGGGACACGAACACGCTATCAAACAGGTGAGCGTAGAGGAGACATGTTTGTAGTCCAGAGCCGTAATGACGTTCAACCAATCAGTGAGGAGAGAGTCTGTGACATCACAGCTCAGCTTCATCAGCAGGACGGTGATCAGGATCATTGTTGTTTACAGCGTAAACAAAGTAAATAAACTGATAAACAAATGAAACAATCAGATACACTGAGGCTGATTTACTCACACTGCTGATAAACACTGATCCCACTGAAGAACACTACTTCCTGTGACGACTTCACAATAAAAGTCTCAGTTTGACCAGTGAAACGTTTTAATGTGAAGCTGCAGCAACAGGAAGTGTTTGAGGTCTTCTGTGGATAAAAATATGTCCGAATGTTTTACTGCACAGTGACATCATCTTGTCGTCACTCTGACAGATCACCTGACACCTGATCCGACACTTTTGTTACATACTATACTTTTACATTTTAGATGATTAAACATGATATTATATGACTTCTTATGATTTTGACACACTATATTTTACTGTCATACAACAATATGACATTTGTAACATACTCTACTGACATTTTATGACTGAACTAAATATATATTACAGTGACTTTTAAATGTACTTTATGATTTTTTCCAGTGTAATTTACTGTGACATTCTTTAACATAGAATAATTTTTAAATATACCGTACTTTGATTTTCTAAGATACCACGCTATGACTCTTTTATGTCATACGACAGTATGACTGTTTTTGACATACTGTACTGTAACTTTTTATGTTAAATTATTAATTATAATAATAATAATAATACTTTTTTTTAATATACTGCGACTTCTTAAATTTACTACACTTTGATGTCCTGTGATTTTTTTGGCATGATGTACTTTATTTTATTCATATCAGCTATATTATGACTCTTAACTAAACTGTGACATGATAGTATTTTCTATGACTTAATGACAGAGGCTGCTCTGTGACCTGATCTGACTGCAGTATGAGTTGATGTCAGTTCAGGATAGTTTAATAAATTTAGCACAGTATGAACCAACATGTATAAATCTGTCCGTCTGTCACATTTACACAGCCAAATATTTACATTGATTATGACATGTCAATGTAAAACGAGTGACAGCAGATTGTAACGCTGACAATAAAGATAAACACTGATTATTTCTCCGTTTGTCTTCGTGTTCAGGCCGAGTCCATCTTCCAGAAGATCCTTCCTGAGGAGGATTTCTGTCCTCCTGCTCCCAACCCTGAAGACATCATCTATGATGGAGAGAACCCCTCCTCCTCCTCCACCGGAGAGGAGGAGAAGGATGGAGAGGAGGAGGAGGAGAAGGATGGAGCAGCAGAGGAGGAGAAGCATGGAGAGGAGGAGGAGAAGGATGGAGCAGCAGAGGAGGAGAAGGATGGAGCAGCAGAGGAGGAGAAGGATGGAGAGGAGGAGGAGGAGCGGAGCCTTCAGGCTGAGGAGTAACATGTCTAAATAAAGAACAAACCCTCCTGCAGTCAGTCGTGGGTTAAAGTTGCCTTCTCGTTTATCGTCTTAAATCTTTATTATTTTTCTATCATTTGTTATTTTTCTGCTTCCTGTCTTATTTAAATATTGTAAACAGAGTTTGTTCTGTGGAAACATTAAAGCTTCAACATGAATTCAAACTGTCGGCAGACTTTATTCAAAACAACTACACTTCGTAAAAAGCAGGTCAGAAATGCCAAACGACCACAAGGGGGCGCCAAACGACCTCAGAACTACAATGATGTAGAGTGACCAAAACAGACGCACGACAACAACGATGTGACGACACTGCTCCTTTACTTGTTACCACTCAGAATGTTTTCATGACATTATTTACTGTAACTTCTTTTATAACAGGATTTTATTAAACTATAATTTGTCTTTTTCATGATTTCTGACGACACTCCTGTGACTCTCGACATGTCACACTATGGGAATAAAAGCATGACATATTTTGACAGCCTCTCCTCAGTTTTGTCGACATACTTAACTTTGATCTTTTTTCTGACAAAGATTTTTTTAACATCCTACATCACATCTTTGAGCCTCCACTCATTAAAGCTTAAATAAGGCCGATTCCCTGCAGATGAAGGTCATGTGATCAGCCTGCAGACTAACACACAAACATTTAATGTGACAACAAAAGCAACAAATAAAAAAAACACATGCCCGTCAGGCTAGCTAACGTAGCTAGCTCGACCCCCTGGGCTCAGTTGTACTTGTGTGTTCTGTTTCCTCCTCGTTGGTCCACGGTAGAAATTCACAAGTTGAAACTGAAGCGAAATGAGCGCAATGCAGCGTCCCGATAAATGGACCCTCACACTCACTCGTCACAAACACTGCTGTGTGGCACCTGAGGCGGATCCTTTGACCCTGCAGCTCCAGATCACCTTTCGAGGACCTTCACCACTGGACCATCTCTGAGGCCAATCAGCTCCGAGAACCACAGAGACAAAGAAGACGGGTCTGAAGCTACAGAAACTTGTCTGATTGTTGTGTGTGAGAGTCTCTCAGAGTCCTGACGTCTTTTCACGAAATGCTATACTATGACGTTTTTTAACGATTTTGGACGACATGCTATACTATGACGTTTTTTAACGATTTTGGACGACATGCTATACTATGACGTTTTTTAACGATTTTGGACGACATGCTATACTATGACTTTTTTTAACGATTTTGGACGACATGCTATACTATGACGTTTTTTAACGATTTTGGACGACATGCTATACTATGACGTTTTTTAACGATTTTGGACGACATGTTATACTATGACTTTTTTTTACGATTTTGGACGACATGCTATACTATGACGTTTTGTCACAATTTTGGACGAAATGCTATACTATGACTTTTTTTCACGATTTTGGACGAAATGCTATACTATGACTTTTTTTCACGATTTTGGACGACATGCTATACTATGACGTTTTTTCACGATTTTGGACGACATACTATACTATGACTTTTTTTTTACGATTTTGGACGAAATGCTATACTATGACATTTTTTTACGATTTTGGACGAAATGCTATACTATGACTTTTTTTTTTACGATTTTGGAGGACATGCTATACTATGACGTTTTGTCACAATTTTGGACGAAATGCTATACTATGATGATTTTTCACGATTTTGGACGACATGCTATACTGTGACGTTTTTTTCACGATTTTGGACGAAATGCTATACTATGACGTTTTTTAACGATTTTGGACGACATACTATACTATGACTTTTTTTTACGATTTTGGACGACATACTATACTATGACGTTTTGTCACAATTTTGGACGAAATGCTATACTATGATGATTTTTCACGATTTTGGACGACATGCTATACTATGACGTTTTTTTCACGATTTTGGACGAAATGCTATACTATGACGTTTTTTAAAGATTTTGGACGACATACTATACTATGACTTTTTTTCTACAATTTTGGACGAAATGCTATACTATGACATTTTTTTATGATTTTGGACGAAATGCTATACTGTGACTTTTTTTTTACGATTTTGGACGAAATGCTATACTATGACTTTTTTTTTTTTACAATTTTGGACAAAATGCTATACTATGACGTTTTTTCACGATTTTGGACGACATGTTATACTATGACTTTTTTTTTTACGATTTTGGA
This sequence comes from Epinephelus lanceolatus, assembly GCF_041903045.1. NCBI lineage: Eukaryota > Metazoa > Chordata > Actinopteri > Perciformes > Serranidae > Epinephelus > Epinephelus lanceolatus. Next base: position 45,348,120 of record NC_135744.1, on the reverse strand, counting down.
GGACATGCTATACTATGACGTTTTGTCACAATTTTGGACAAAATGCTATACTATGACGTTTTTTAACGATTTTGGACGACATGCTATACTATGACTTTTTTTAACGATTTTGGACAACATGCTATACTACGACTTTTTTTAACGATTTTGGACGACATGCTATACTATGACTTTTTTTAACGATTTTGGACGACATGCTATACTATGACTTTTTTTAACGATTTTGGACGACATACTATACTATGACTTTTTTTTACGATTTTGGACGACATGCTATACTATGACGTTTTTTCACGATTTTGGACGACATGCTATACTATGACTTTTTTTTTTACGATTTTGGACGAAATGCTATACTATGACTTTTTTTTTACGATTTTGGACGAAATGCTATACTATGACTTTTTTTTTTTACGATTTTGGACGACATGCTATACTATGACGTTTTTTCACGATTTTGGACGACATGTTATACTATGACTTTTTTTTTTACGATTTTGGAGGACATGCTATACTATGACTTTCTTTTTACGATTTTGGACGAAATGCTATACTATGACTTTTTTTTCACGATTTTGGATGAAATGCTATACTATGACGTTTTTTAACGATTTTGGACGACATGCTATACTATGACTTTTTTTAACGATTTTGGACGAAATGCTATACTATGACGTTTTTTAACGATTTTGGACAACATGCTATACTATGACTTTTTTTAACGATTTTGGACGACATGCTATACTATGACGTTTTTTAACGATTTTGGACGACATGCTATACTATGACTTTTTTTAACGATTTTGGACGACATACTATACTATGACTTTTTTTAACGATTTTGGACGACATGTTATACTATGACTTTTTTTTACGATTTTGGACGACATGCTATACTATGATGATTTTTCACGATTTTGGACGAAATGCTATACTATGACGATTTTTGACGATTTTGGATGAAATGCTATACTATGATTTTTTTTTTTTTACGATTTTGGACAAAATACTATACTATGACGTTTTTTTTACGATTTTGGACGAAATGCTATACTATGACTTTTTTTCACGATTTTGGACGACATGCTATACTATGACCTTTTTTTTTACGATTTTGGATGACATGCTATACTATGACTTTTTTTTTACGATTTTGGATGACATGCTATACTATGACTTTTTTTTTTACGATTTTGGATGACATGCTATACTATGACTTTTTTTTTTTACGATTTTGGACGAAATGCTATACTATGACTTTTTTTTACGATTTTGGACGAAATGCTATACTATGACTTTTTTTACGATTTTGGACGACATGCTATACTATGACTTTTTTTTTTACGATTTTGGACAAAATGCTATACTATGACTTTTTTTTACGATTTTGGACGAAATGCTATACTATGACTTTTTTTTTTACGATTTTGGACGACATCCTATGCTATGACTTTTTTTTTTACGATTTTGGACGAAATGCTATACTATGGCTTTTTTTTTACGATTTTGGACGACATGCTATACTATGACGTTTTTTTTACAATTTTGGATGACATGCTATACTATGACTTTTTTTTTACGATTTTGGACGAAATGCTATACTATGACGTTTTTTTTACGATTTTGGACGAAATGCTATGCTATGACTTTTTTTTACGATTTTGGACGAAATGCTATACTATGACTTTTTTTCATGATTTTGGACGACATGCTTTATTAAGATACTAAGGCCCTGGAGCCAGGCCTGGGGTTGGGGCCCGTGGTCGAGCGCCTGGTGGCTGGGCCTTCGCCCATGGGGTCTGGCCGGGCCCAGCCCGAACCAGCTACATGGGCTCGTCCCCCTGCAGGCCCACCACCCGCAGGGGGATCCAGAAGGGTTCGGTGCAATGTGGATCGGGCAGCAGACCAAGGCAGGGGCCTTGGCAGTCCAATCCTTGGCTATGGAAGTTGGCTCTTGGGACATGGAATGTCACCTCTCTGGCGGGGAAGGAGCCGGAGCTTGTGGAAGAGGTTGAGCGCTACCGGCTAGATATAGTCGGCCTCACCTCGACACATAGTTCCAGCTCTGGAACCCAAGTCCTTGAGAGGGGTTGGACTCTCTCCTTTGCTGGCGTTGCTCCGGTTGAGAGGCGGAGGGCCGGGGTGGGCTTTCTGATAGCCCCCAGACTCTCTGCCTGTACGTTGGGGTTTACCCCAGTGGACGAAAGGGTTGCTTCCCTGCGCCTTCGGGTCGGGGAACGGGTCCTGACTGTTGTCTGCGCTTATGCACTGAACAGCAGTTCAGAGTACCCGCCCTTTTTGGAGGCCCTGGGATGGGTGCTGGACAGTGCCCCGACCGGGGACTCCATTGTTCTGCTGGGGGACTTCAACGCTCACGTGGGCAATGACAGCAGGACCTGGAGGGGCGTGACTGCCCGATCTGAACCCGAGTGGTGTGCAGTTATTGGACTTCTGTGCGGGTCGCAGTTTGGCCATAACTAACACCATGTTTGAGCATAAGGATGTCCATCGGTGCACGTGGCACCAGGACAGCCTAGGTCGCAGGTCAATGATTGACTTTGTAGTCGTGTCATTTGACCTGCGACCATATGTTCTGGACACTCGGGTGAAGAGAGGAGCAGAGCTGTCAACTGATCACCACCTGGTGGTGAGTTGGATCAGGTGGCAGGGGAGGACGCTGCGCAGACCTGGCAGGCCCAAACGAGCAGTGAGGGTCTGCTGGGAACGCCTGGCGGAAGAACCTGTCAAGATGATCTTCAACTCCCACCTCCGGGAGAGCTTCGACCGCGCGCCGAGGGTGGAGGGGGACATTGAGTCCGAATGGGCCTTGTTCCGCTCTGCCATTGTCGAGGCGGCTGTTGCGAGCTGTGGCTGCAAGGCCGCGGGGGCCAGTCGTGGCGGTAACCCCCGAACCCGCTGGTGGACACCAGGAGCGCAGCAGCTGTGGAGGCAAAAACTCGGGCGTGGGAGGAGTTCGGTGAGGCCATGGAGAAAGACTATCGATCGGCTCCAAAAAGGTTCTGGCAAACCGTCCGGCGCATTGCTCACACTGTTTACAGTGGGGGCGGGGAGCTGCTGACGTCAACTGGGGACATTGTCGGACGGTGGAAGGAATACTTTGAGGAGCTCCTCAATCCCACCAACACGTATTCCAGTGAGGAAACAGAGCTGGAGGTCTCAGGGGCAGGTCGTCCAATTTCGGGGGCAGAAGTCGCCAAGGTAGTGAAGGAACTGCGCGGCGGCGGGGCCCCCGGGGGTGGACGAGATTTGCCCTGGATATCTCAAGGCTCTGGATGTTGTAGGGCTGTCCTGGCTGACACGCCTCTGCAACATTGCGTGGACATCGGGGGCAGTGCCTCTGGAGTGGCAGACCGGGGTGGTGGTCCCCATCTTCAAGAAAGGGGACCAGAGGGTGCGTTCCAACTATAGGGGGATCACACTCCTCAGCCTACCCGGTAAGGTCTACGCCAGGGTGCTGGAGAAGAGGGTCCAGTCGATAGTTGAACCTCAGATTGAGGAGGAGCAATGTGGTTTTCGTCCTGGACGCAGAACCGTGGACCAGCTCTTTACCCTCACCGGGGTGCTGGAGGGGGTATGGGAGTTCGCCCAACCAGTCCACATGTGTTTTGTGGATTTGGAGAAGGCTTACGACCGTGTCCCCAGGGGCATCCTGTGGGGGGTGCTCCAGGAGTATGGGGTTGGTCCCTGTACCGAAGGAGCACGAGTCTGGTTCGCGTGGCTGGCAGTAAGTCGGACCTGTTCCCGGTGAGGGTTGGACTCCGCCAGGGCTGCCCTTTGTCACCAGTTCTGTTCATAACTTTCATGGACAGAATTTCTAGGCGCAGCCGAGGGGTGGAGGGGGTCAGGTTTGGTGACAGGAGGATCTCGTCCCTGCTATTTGCGGATGATGTGGTCCTCCTAGCTCCATCGAACGCAGCCGAGTGTGAAGCGGCTGGGATGAGAATCAGCACCTCCAAGTCTGAGGCCATGGTCCTCAGCCGGAAAAGGGTGGATTGCCCACTCCAGGTCGGGGGGGAGGTCCTGCCTCAGGTGGAGGAGTTTAAGTATCTCGGGCTCTTGTTCACGAGTGAGGGTAGGATGGAGCGGGAGATTGACAGGTGGATTGGGGCAGCGTCAGCAGTGATGTGGACGCTTAACTGGTCCGTTGCGGTGAAAAGGGAGCTTAGCCAGAAAGCGAAGCTGTCGATTTACCGGTTGATCTACGTTCCAACCCTCACCTATGGTCACGAGCTCTGGGTAGTGACCGAAAGAATGAGATCGCGAGTACAAGCGGCCGAAATGAGTTTCCTCCGCAGGGTGGCTGGGCTCAGCCTTAGAGATAGGGTGAGGAGCTCGGTCATCCGGGAGGGACTCGGAGTAGAGCCGCTGCTCCTCCACATCGAGAGGAGCCAGTTGAGGTGGTTCGGGCATCTGGTAAGGATGCCTTCTGGACGCCTCCCTTGGGAGGTATTTCGGGCATGTCCATCTGGGAGGAGACCTCGGGGCCGCCCCAGGACACGCTGGAGGGATTACATAACCCGGCTGGCCTGGGAACGCCTCGGGGTTCCCTCGGAAGAGCTGAGGGAGGTGGCTGGGAAGAGGACTGTCTGGGCTTCTTTGCTGAGGCTGCTGCCCCCGCGACCCGGACCTGGATAAGCGGAGGACGACGAGACGAGACAAGATGAGGCTATACTAAGATGATTTTTCGCGATTTTGGACGACATGCTATACTATGACGATATTTCATGATTTTGGACGACATGCTATACTAGGATGATTTTTCACAATTTTGGACGACATGCTATACTATGGCGATATTTAATGATTTTGGATGACATACTATAATATGACTTTTTTTCACGATTTTAGACGACATGCTATACTATGACTTTTTCACGATTTTGGACGAAATGCTATACTATGAAAATTTTTCACGAGTTTGGACGACATACTATACTATGAGGAATTTTTATGATTTCGGACGACATGCTACAGTATGACGATATTTCATGATTTTGTACGACATGCTATACTACGACGAATTTTCATCATCGATATTTCTTGATTTTGGATGACATGCTATACTATGAAGACATTTCATGATTTGGGACGACATACCATACTACGAGGAGTTTTCATGATTTGGGATGACATGCTATACTATGATGATATTTCATGATTTCGGACGACATACTATACTACGAGGAGTTTTCATGATTTGGGACGACATGCTATACTATGAGGAATTTTCATGATTTTAGACGACATGCTATACTATGACGATATTTCATGATTTTGGACAACATGCTATACTAGGATGATTTTTCATGATTTGGGACGACATGCTATACTATGATGATATTTCATGATTTCGGACGACATGCCATACTATGATGATATTTCATGATTTTGGACGACATACTATACTACGAGGAGTTTTCATGATTTGGGATGACATACTATACTATGAGGAATTTTCATGATTTGGGACGACATGCTATACTATGACGATATTTCATGATTTCGGACGACATGCTATACTATGACGATATTTCATGATTTCGGACGACATGTTATACTATGAGGAATTTTCATGATTTTGGACGACATGCTATACTATGAGGAATTTTCATGATTTTAGACGACATGCTATACTATGACGATATTTCATGATTTTGGACGACATGCTATACTATGAGGAATTTTCATGATTTTAGATGACATGTTATACTATGAGGAATTTTCATGATTTGGGACGACATGCTATACTATGACGATATTTCATGATTTGGGACGACATGTTATACTATGAGGAATTTTCATGATTTTGGACGACATGCTATACTATGAGGAATTTTCATGATTTTAAATGACATGTTATACTATGAGGAATTTTCATGATTTGGGACGACATGCTATACTATGACGATATTTCATGATTTTGGACGACATACTATAATATGACTTTTTTTCACGATTTTAGACGACATGCTATACTATGACTTTTTTTTCATGATTTTTGATGACATACTATAATATGACTTTTTTTCACGATTTTAGACGACATGCTATACTATGAGGAATTTTCATGATTTTAGACGACATGCTATACTATGACGATATTTCACGATTTTGGACGAAATGCTATACTATGACTTTTTCACGATTTTGGACGAAATGCTATACTATGACGATTTTTCATTATTTTGGATGACATGCTATACTGTGACGATTTTTCATAATTTTGGACGACATGCTATACTATGACGATATTTCACGATTTTGGACAACATGCTATACTATGATGATATTTCATGATTTTGGACGACATGCTATACTATGACGATATTTCATGATTTTGGACAACATACTATACTATGACGATATTTCATGATTTTGGACGACATGCTATACTATGACGATATTTCATGATTTCGGACGACATACTATACTATGAGGAGTTTTCATGATTTTGGACGACATACTATACTATGAGGAGTTTTCATGATTTTAGACGACATACTATACTATGATGATATTTCATGATTTTGGACAACATACTATACTATGACGATATTTCATGATTTTGGACAACATACTATACTATGACGATATTTCATGATTTTGGACGACATGCTATACTATGACGATATTTCATGATTTCGGACGACATACTATACTATGAGGAGTTTTCATGATTTTGGATGACATGCTATACAATGAGGAATTTTCATGATTTTAGACGACATGCTATACTATGACGATATTTCATGATTTTGGACGACATACTATACTATGACGATATTTCATGATTTTGGACGACATGCTATACTATGACGATATTTCATGATTTTGGACGACATGCTATACTATGACGATATTTCATGATTTCGGACGACATGCTATACTATGAGGAGTTTTCATGATTTGGGATGACATGCTATACTATGAGGAATTTTCATGATTTGGGATGACATGCTATACTATGAGGAATTTTCATGATTTGGGATGACATGCTATACTATGAGGAATTTTCATGATTTTGGACGACATGCTATACTATGACGACATTTCATTTTTTCCAGATGTTGTCTTTACTCCACTCTGAACAGGAATCAGGGTATGAATGTGTCAGTGTGTATGGGCGGGGCTCTACCTGGCCTCACCTGTTAGTAGCACCTTTTGTATCTCCAGTGAAAAGAAGGATTCCCCCTTCAACTGCCAAGTTCTCCCAAAACAACAGGACAAATTTTTAGAGCCATTTAATTGCCAAAATGTTAAAGCTTCATATATTCCTGAGACTGACCAGAAACATCTCAACTGACCTAAAATATTCATCACAGTGGGTCAGTATTTATTCATTGTAGCAAATTCTTGTTTAAATATGATCCAGAAATATATTCTCCCTAAAAGTCACGTGACTCTGACAATATTGACACACGTGTTTAAAACTGTCCAACAACATTACAGAGTGTTAAACTGAAACCTCCTCAGTCTGCTGAGGGTGAATGATGATGACATGAGGACACTTGTTCGTCTGGCCCAATGTGTGTTCACTGAATGAGAGGGAGGACTTTTGTCTCTGCAGGATTCTTGACTTTGAGAAACGCCTGCTGACTCTTTTTTTAAAAACATTACTATATTATGACCTTTTTTTTAAAATGGTTTTTGACGACACACTGACTTTTCCTTAAAACATACTGTCCTATATGATATAGCTATATATAGATATATATCTATATATATATCTTTTTTGTTACTAAATACTCTCCAATAACTTTTTTACAAAACACTAAAACTTTGACAACACAGTGTACTGTCAGTTTTTTTTCTTTACCATACTATATGATGTCATTTTAAAAAACATACTTTACTCTCAGCTATGATTTTTTATGGCATACCATCCTGACGATGATGATGAAGAAAGATGCAAAGTGAACAAACACTGTAAGTTTCAAAGGATCAACAGAGACGTACAATGACGATGGAACAATTAGGAAACAACCTCAGAGTCGCAAAACTACCATAAAACCAGAGAGGCACGCAGTCACTGAGACACTAAATGTTCACAGAATTATAAAAATGCAAAATGACTTTAAAAAACTGGAGAAACAAAATAAGCACAGAGAGAAACGACGACATGTAAAACCATGTAAACACAGGAAACATAAAATGAGCTCAGAGACAAAACAAACTGACTCGTCGTCACATCATCAACATGTCCCTCAGACTTCAACCTTTACAAACAGGAAGTGGATCAGGAGGGGGGTCGTTAGATCTCACGTTGAGCTGCTGTTGAAACCGTCGAGCGACACAACGCTCCTACCCACAATCCACAGGGACAGACCCAGCTGCATGATGGGAAACTAAAGGGCAGGAGCAGCCCACAGACACATTAAATATCAGCGTAAAGGAGTGTCCTGCTGTTCATCGTCTCCTGAGTCAGAAGTGATGTCACTCAGTGTGTCGCTGCCCCCTGCTGGTCAACAGCATGAACTGCACCTTCAGGGGGTGGACACAATAATGTGAACACTGACAGCCATCAGTTGAGTTTGTGCCTCAGACTGTTTGTTCCACTTTAATGTTAACCCTCGATGGTACCTTGGTGCCCTCAGGCACATCTCCACAATGCAAGACTTTAACACAGAGGGAAGCCCATAGGGAACCAATAACAACGCTCTCATTTGTCACATGACTTTCAGGAAGCCATACTGAAACTCTTTCTTGCAGAATCCTTCTAAGGAAACAGTTTTGTAATTGTGCTTCACAAAAAGGGTCCAAAAAAATATTTCCACACGATAAGTGAGTAAATCTCAATTTATTTGCTAATTAAATAATGTCAACTTCTTAAAATGTAAATGTTGCCCTGAGGCAGCAATGTCCCATTATGGAATCACCATGGCAGCATGACAGTGTGTGTATAGATATATAAAATGTTCAAACTGTTCACCAGGATTTTGTTTTGATCTTTACAAATTAACGAAGACGAACGAAGTAAAGTTCAGCCTGACACTAGACTGTGGGTGGAGCGGATCTTCTGCACTCACTCATTGCTCTCGACAGAGGGAAGATGAAGTCGAGGTGAAGGCATGGACTGCAGCACCCACAGGAAAGGTCAGTACAGCTGGAATTCAAAGCTGAAGTTGCAGCTGGCCTTTGCAACGAGAGGAAGGTCCTGAGGAAGAGGGGAAGACCACCAAACAATGGAGACCTGGCTGAGAAGAAGCACAGACGCCCCACTTCACCAGTGACATCACCGCCTGTGCATCAGGACAACACTGACCTATTTGGGTGGAGAAAAAGGGGCGGAGCAAAAACCCTCGGTGTGAGATTAAAGTCGAAGTGCAGTGCACAAAGTGTGTGTGACACCTGACTAACATGATGTGAGGAGAGACACAGGACGGGACATGATGGATGTCTCTCTCTGTTTCTCTGTCTCTCTCTCTGTCTCTCTCTCTCTCTCTCTCTCTCTCTCTCTCTCTGTCTCATTGTGTCATATGGATTACTGTTAATTTATCATGCTGATCTGTTCTGTACGACATCTATTGCACGTCTGTCCGTCCTGGAAGAGGGATCCCTCCTCAGTTGCTCTTCCTGAGGTTTCTACCGTTTTTTTCCCTGTTAAAGGGTTTTTTGGGGAGTTTTTCCTGATCAGCTGTGAGGGTCATAAGGACAGAGGGATGTCGTATGCTGTAAAGCCCTGTGAGGCAAATTGTGATTTGTGATATTGGGCTTTATAAATAAAATTGATTGATTGATTGATTGATTGATTGAATTGAAAGTATTTGCACCGTCGTCCTGGTGAGAGTTACAGAGATTTTAAAATGGGTTACCTGCCAAGTATGGAACATTTTAAAAGTAGGATTGAGGACTATTTGAGTACTGAATGCACGTGTGCCGTTACTGAGCGCTGCTGGTGATTATACTGTCTTGAAGTGAACTGCCAACTGTTTTGTAACTGTTTGCTTCATGTTGTCTGTTTTAACCTGTTGTGTTTTTAGGGGAACTATTACGCTGCTGTGTTGGCCAGGACTCACTCGCAGAAGAGATTCTGAATGTCAATGGGACTATTTCCTGGTAATTTAAAGGTTAAAAGTTAAAAAAATATTAACGACTGTGAGCTGCAGAAAAAACGATCAACTTCTTCAGAGGAAAAACTAAAACCAGTTTCACACAGTTTATAAAGGAGTGGACGTGAGCCGGAGCGTCGGGGGTTAAAATGGCCAAAATAAATATTTCATTTGTTGTTAATTATTTCTAAAAATATGAGCCCGACAGTTTCCTGCGACATTGACCGACTGCAGTTTGATCAGTGTTTCATGACGTCAGTGTTTTGGTTTCTTTGGCGCCACCTTGTGGTGACTGTCAGTATCTGCACTGAAGAGGAAGTGACCTCATAGAGAAACAGGAAGCAGAGCTCATGACCTTTAACCTAAAGCTCCACTGAACAGCTTCACCTATTTATATTTGTTTATGTAGCAATTTATTAGAGTTGAGTCTTTGTGTTTGAAACAAAACTAAACGTTTGTTTTTGTTTCATGTCGTCAGATTCTGACAAACCTTTGACTGTAAACATCAGAAATATTTTCTCTGCGTCTTTTTACAGAAGTTCTTTAGCTCCTAAACATTTATTTACTTGTTTGTATTCTGTTGTTTACACTTTAACAAATTAAATATTTTCCTTCATTTAACGTCAAACCACCCGTCTGTTCTCTGGAGGAGACGTCACGTGACCTGCGGCGACAGCAGTGTCACTGATGACATCACTGATGACATCACTTTAATGATCTGAACGTCCGTAAATTCTTTTTATTAATTTTTGCTTCAAACATTTTAACTTTCATCAAATTAGAAACGAGTTTTAAGAAAAACTGCGACTCAGAAGTTTAAAGAAGTGATGTCTGATCATGTTTTTACTGATCAATAACTGATTAAACTTATTGATCACTGAAGTCTAACCCTCCAGTCTGAACAGAGACTGATATTTCTCCACTGATCACACTACTGATCAGATATACTGAGACTTCAGACTGATACTGATAAGTGATTACAGATCATTGATGAGTATTGATAAATGTGAACAGATCATTGATGAGTATTGATAAATGTGAACAGATTATTGATGAGTATTGATAAATGTGAACAGATTATTGATGAGTATTGATAAATGTGAACAGATTATTGATGAGTATTGATAAATGTGAACAGATCATTGATGAGTATTGATAAATGTGAACAGATTATTGATGAGTATTGATAAATGTGAACAGATTATTGATGAGCATTGATAAGTAAAGAGACTGAGACAAACTGACTTTAACCTTTTTTATTGTCAGAAAACGTGGGTACAGTTTTACAGACGGCGACCGCGGCGTCCGCCCTTCCTCCTGGTGGAGTCTGACGGGATCGGAGTGACGTCCTCTGGTCACATGAAGAAACACATGAAGAAGAAAGAGGAAGTCAGACACACGGGTGGAAACAGACAGTATGATATTTAACTTTACCTTGTTAGAAAATGAAATCAAATGTTTCCATAAGTTAGTTTGATGTAATAAAGAAAAACACTGTCTGTAATCTGATTACTTTACAATCTGATTACAAGCAGCCGTTTTAAATCTGAAACAGGTCATCAGCTGACAGAGTCTTTACATCACTAATATAAACTCTACTGTGACCTCATGTTCTGTCATCAGAGGATTTAACTGCAGCATCACTTCTATGAACACTGTGACATCACTGATCAGAGTCGGGGTCAGTCTCACCGATGCGTCCGATCTTCATGCCGGATCGAGCCAAAGCTCTGAGAGCAGACTGAGCTCCAGGACCTGGAGTCTTCGTCCTGAAACACACACACACACACACACACACAATCAATAACTTCATCATGACACACCTGATCTTATGAGGTCCACGGTCCAGACCTGACGAGTCTCTGACATGTGACGTATGACACGTGTCCTGTGACAGTTCTGTGTTTTCCAGACTCATCTCTAATAATCTGAGGTTTCAGTGACGATGACGAGCACAGCTTCACTTCTCACTGCCGTTAATTCAGAAGCAAGATGCAAGTTCAGGTCGTCACATTAATGTGTTCATCACAGTGTGACTGAAGTCGCACACACTGTTAGATTTGTGTTGTCTGTCATTAACATGACTCATTAATATTAACAATAACTTTAATAACAGTGATGAGCAGAGTTTCCAGGCGGAGCCTCAGCGAGGAGCGCTGCTCAGGATCTAATTACTTTAACAGATATTGTTCAAGTGCTGATTTTACTAAGAATTATGTTTTATTTTCACAGAGAAACAATGAAGACGAAGGTGAGATTTTTATTGGGCGTCTCTGCGGCGCCGCACTGACTCATTTTAACATCAAATCATCAGAGCCGTGTTTATGACATCAGAGCTGAGCCGCTAACCACAGGTTCAGTAACGAGTCACAAACTGACACGACGACGTGTTGGTTTAATCTGACAGGTCAGAGAGCAGACATTATCGCCACTGATCAAATGTTACAGGGCCTGTCATCGACTGGGGGCGGGGCTTAGCAGAGCGACAGCTGGTCAGGGTCGTGTCATGTGACCTCAGTGACGTTTCAGCCGTCAGAGCAGCTCCAGATTTTTAACGTGTGATTAAAGGAACAGATTTGACTCAACGTTTGAGAGATCCAAAACCCTCTGTCGTTCCAGACCGTTTCCAGGCCTGGAAAACTTGGAGACTACTTTTCAAGCCTTCAAGGTATTTCACGAGTGTACGAACCTGCAGGATGTCACAGTCCAGGTGAAGCAAACACACCTGTGTGGATGTACGTACACACACACACACACACACACACACACACACACACACACACACACACACACACACACACACACTCACACTCACTCTGAGCTGAAGGGTGTGTGTGTGTGTGTGTGGTAATGTTATATCGTAGGAGGAGTTAAGGACGACTCCAGACTTTTAGCCCCGCCAAAAAACTCCTGGACACACATGAACTCCACCATCTGATCAGTTTTTTGAACAAGTTTAAAATGAGTTGGTGTCAGCTGTGATCTGTGTGAACAAATCTGACTCAGTCAGACAGACAGACAGACAGACGGGTGTACAGCCAGACAGACGGGTGTGCAGACAGACAGACAGCCAGGTGTACAGACAGACAGACAGATGTACAGACAGACAGACAGACAGGTGAGTTTACCTGTTGCCCCCGGTGGCCCTCAGCTTGATGTGCAGTGCGGTGATCCCGAGCTCTTTGCAGCGCTGAGCGACGTCCTGAGCGGCCAACATGGCGGCGTACGGAGACGACTCGTCTCTGTCGGCCTTCACCTTCATCCCTCCGGTCACACGGCAGATCGTTTCCCTAGTGACACACCGACCAATCAGAAAACAGATACACCCATACTTCCTGTCATGCTCTGGGAGCCGATCAGTGAACCCACTGCACTGAGGAAGAGGAGGGCACTTACTTCCCGGAGAGGTCGGTGACGTGGACGAAGGTGTCGTTGAAGGAGGCGAAAATGTGACAGACTCCAAACACGTTTTCTCCTTCGGCCACCTGAGGACCCAGACTGATCACCTGCTCCTCCTTCTTCTCCTTCCCTTTACGAGGAGCCATCGTCTGAGGAAGAGGAGGAGGAAGAAGAGCTCGTCACACAGATGTTACAAACAGCAGGACGTTTGAATCCAACATGACAAATCTAACGGATATTAAGGTGCGATCAGATTTCTGCTCGCTGGATTAAAACTGTGTCGAACACCTGAAACTAGACACAGGTGACAGGAAATACTGATCCTCTCAGATAACTCAGTAAACTGACATCACCAGAGTGACATCACCAGAGTGACATCACCAGGGTTCACTCACATTTTCAACAACTTATTGAACTATTCTGTGACATTAAAATGCCTTTTCCTTCCCTCCTAACTCGACACTTTCACAGCACAAGAATCAACCTCATGTCAAATACAAATTTCAAATGGACATGTGATGTCACACACGGCGTCGCACAGCTGGAGCGACAGGAAATACATTGGCGTGAAGATTACCCACCCAACACCGCTGCAATAAGTTAACTTCACAAAACATTATTTCACAACTTTTCCAAAACTTTTTCCAGGTTTTCCAAGACCATGAGAATCCTGGATCTCTCACTCACTCACTCACTCACTCTCTCACACACACACACACACACACACACACACACACACACACACAGCAGCTCCAGTCCTGCAAAGCTCCGTCTGACACACATCCTTTTCAAAATAAAAGCTCATATTAAAACTTGCGGCTAATTTAGTTAGATTCAGATATGAGAGTTCACACAGCAGACATGTTGACCTACAAACTCTCAACTGTTTGCTGCACCTGTGTCTTCGATCACTGATCAGTTTTAAGTGATCAGATATGCACTCAGCTGTGTCCGGTAATGGAACCACAGTGTTCATATGGACACATGGTGGTTACAGCTGCGGCTAAGTGACGCCATGCTAACACAGACGCTCCCAAACGTCTCGTTCTCAACACGGAGAATTTAAACGTTGTGTTTTACATCAGATTGATCACCAATAACAGTTTCCACCTTTAACAAATCAATAAACTGCGCAGCAGGCAAACCTACAGTCGCCATGCTAACGTTAGCCTGTTAGCTTCTACCCAACAGCGGACCGTAGCGTCTCACCTGAGCTCTTCTCACCTGGTTTATTTCTACGGTAAACACGTCACTCTGCGGACCTTTAATATTTCATATAATTATTAATATAAGTCTGGTTTCCCGCTCCTCAGAGCTAAAATGGCGACGTGTTGCAGCGGCTCGCCGACAGACAGACCGGACAGAAACACGGAGAAAAACGGCTAAAAGCTAAAGTCAGGATTCACTCAGAGAAACAATTTAAGCGCGAACACAAAGTGTGTCCATCCCAGAATAAGTGCAGACACCAAAACTGATCGGATGCTCACCTGAAAACCAGATTTAAGAAGGATTAACCGGAGAGAGAACTCACCTCTGTGTGTCTCTAAACCAAGCAGAAACAAGAAAGGAAAGAACTTCCGCTTCCGGGGACAAAGTTGAGGCTCTGCAGCGCGGGAACGAGCTGCTGCTGCCGCCACGTGGTCACAACAGGAACTGAGATATCTATGTAAATGTCTCCACGGGAAACACGTGTTGTTTATTTTATTTGTTTATTCTAAACATTTCCATCCATAGAATCTCTACAGGAAACATTTTATTGTATTTCAATTTATATCGTTTTATTTTATTTTGAGATATTTGTATAAATAATATTTACTCCACAGGTAACAGGTTTTATTTTTTTATTTATTATTTTTCTTTGTTTATTCTAGATATTTACATCTATACAGGAAACACATTTTATTTATTTATCCTTATTTGTTTAATCTAGATATTTATTTTATACAGTTATTTATAGAATATATAGTTTAATAATTATAATAATCATTCATATTATTTGAAGATTATATTCTACTATCTGTATTTTTCTGTTTAATTCAGGTATATCTATAATATACAACATACTATTTACATATCATAAATACTTTAATCATATTTCTTTTTAAATGTATATATTTATAATTCAGTATATGTTAAATAATATTGGTATATAAAATACTTTATATTTAGATATGTTTACATTAAATTTACTTTATAAATACAAATTGAAAAAATATAATGAAACCATTGTTTTTATTTTAATGATTATTTATTTTCTCATTAATGTCTTTATTTCTTTTAACATATAGTTTCTCTTTTCTCTTTATTATTTAGATGTTAAAACGTCCTTGTGTGATTTATATTTGTCACAATATTTATATCATCTCAAATCTTTGTTTCTATAATTCTCTTCCTGTCAGTTCACGTCTCTGTGTACATGTGGCAAGTGACGCTGTCTCACCTGACTCAGTCCTCTGTCCTCATGCAGCACTGAGAGTCTTGTTAGTGTGACGCTGCTGTTTTGGATGAAACAATAAAGTTTTCAAAGTTTGAAGAAGGTGAAAAAAAAAAACGGACCAATGAGAAGGCAGCGTTTGACCACCTCAGTTTATTTACAGGAACACTTTGAACACGATGCAGAAGAAGAAGAAGAAGAGAAATACTCCAAAAAACTACAAAAGAAAAAAAGATTTAAAAACACACACACACACACACACACACTCAGTCTGTCTCTCTCTCTCTCTCTCACTCACTCACACTCACACTCACACACACACACACACACACACACACACAGTTACACACTGAGCATGCAGCATTGGAGTCCAGTTAATACAGTACAGTACAATATCCATCATAGTAGAAAAAGCTGAGTGGAGCCGATTATTGATTGTTGATTATTGATTATTGATTCTGCAGAGCGTGAACATGGTGGACGGGAAACAGCCAGGACAGAAATGAAAACATACATGTTTATTGTTTGTTTGTTTGTTTATGAATTGTTTGTTTTCATTTCTGTGTGTGGAAGGAAACAAACAAACGATCATTAAACTCAACGAGCTTCAGGCCGATAACGAACCTTTCATCTGATCAAAGCGTTAATCAATTAATGATGTCACAGATTTCTGACTGAATACATGTTCCATGAATAAATACTGTCTGTAATATTGCCTTTTCTGTAAACTCCCCAGACACTGTTGAGAGTCTGGTTTGTACCTGAGTTCATGTTCGCTTCATGAAACAAAGATCAGTTTACGTTCTGTCGACATGTTCAACGTCTTCGATTAAATATCTTTACATTTTATCTTAAAAATAAACTGATATAAAACACATTTCATGTTTCACTCCTGCAGACACAGAGGCCTCACATTAAATATAACTGAACACGTCATATTACAAATGATGGAATTTAAATATACGTGTTTTCTTAAATCCTCAGAATATTGTTCAGGAACCTGAGTTTGTGTCTGCAGGTCAGATTTCTGATGAATGTGTTGCTTTAATGACACAAAGAGAAGTTTCTATTGTGTATTTACACACATATCAAACACAAGGGTTTAAAGCTGACTGATATGTTTCATAGATTAAATATTTTAAAAGTATGGTGACCCTTTTTATACACAAAATAAGACCTTTTTAATAAAAGTAAAAGAGATTTTTAAATATGTGACGTTGTAGATTTGAACTGTTTAAAACAAATTATAATAATGAAATTCAAAGTTGAAATGAACAGTTAAATAAATAAAAATAATCTGAGATGTTTTCTTCAATATATTGTAGAGTTTCGTTGGTGGCTCACATTTGCACGGACATTTTGTGGTTAGCTCGTGAGCTAATGTTAGCATAGCGCAGATAATAACACATGTTATTACATTGATTACATCATAATGATTATAAGACAGCTGAAAGCTTTGGTTTCAGTCATGTAGCCCAGATTTATGAGAAATAGTTTGTTAGCACTGTTAGCTTCATTAACATTCCTAACTGTAACACATGCATGCTGTTAGCCACAAATTAGCACGTTAGCTTGTTGAATAGCTGTGGCCAGAGGAGCAGCTAATGAATGCTAACGATGCTAACAGTTTCCCTCCTCCTGCTGTTTCCCGTGGCGTGGATCAGAGAAGCTTCCTGCAGGTGTTTTTAGCTTCACCTGAAAGAGACGAAACGTTTCAGTGCGTCTGAACGAATCGTCTCTGCTTCGGTTGGATGGAGATAAATATATACGCAGCAGCCACCGAACAGCTGGTAAAAACATTAGAATAACAAGTGAAATCTGCTTTAGGATGAATTCTTCAGTTTCAAGCAAAAACACCTAAAAAAGACGTCAGATATTTCCTCGGAAAGAGTTCCTCCAGCACGAATAAATAAAACTTTGAAAAGGTCAAAGTGGAGTTTGTTGCTTTAGAAAACACACACTAGAAAACAGCCATTCACTCTGCAGGCGCCATTTGGAGTCCCGACTGTCTTCACACTTTGTAAGTGTTGAGGAGGCTGAAACTGGGCCGTGAGTCAGGTCGGTATTATTAGTCTGAAAGTCTCTACACACAGCACAGCGTCAAACAGGCCCAGAGACAACTTTATAATATTCACATTAATGTTTGATGACGTGCAGCAGGTCATAGAGGCCAATGCCTGTTTGGGCTCCACATCAGATGAAGACAATGACGTCTCCTCATTTTAAAATCCCTGAAAACTTGAACAGACTCTGGTGACAGTTTGTTTGCTGCAAAAGTCGTAATGACAGGAAGTGTTCGGCGGCATGTTGCATCAGCTGTACCTAAGTTCTCTATGAACGTACAGATCAAAGTTGACTCTACACGATTCGTCAGTTTGATCGTGAAGCTGCAGCCGTGTTTTGTTGCACCACAGAGACAAACGGTTTATCTGAGCTCCTCTGGTGTAAAGTCCAAACTGACCAAAACACTGTCACTGAACATGATGTGTCACTTCCTGTGGCCAATCAGAGGCGAGCACGACTCTAACAGCTAAAACCAGTGAACGCTAATCAACCAAATATCAGAGAGAAGGTTCTGACATAAGGACAACGACCCGACGTTAACCTGCAGCTGCAGCAGAGTCATAACGGTGACGTCCAGTCGTTAACGGCAGCCTGACGAACCTGTGACATCATAACAAACACATAATGACGACCTGCAGCCGGGGTCGTCTATATTAGAAAAGATGTTCTAAATCACTAATTACATTCTACGAGTTAGAAATGTTCTACATTTGAAGTAAGTTAAAAAATCACATTCTAGATTTGAAATTACGTTTAAAATAGAAATGACATTCTGAGTAACAAACATTACGAATACTTCAGAGAATATGAATGAGATGAGACATGATGCTCTAAATTACATTCTGAGTCACAAATGACGTTTTATGTTGTAAATGACGTTCTCAGATAGAGATTATGTTTAAAGTTAAAAGCGATGTTCTAAGTTACAGATTACATTCCAAGTCAGAAAATTTGTTCTAAGATAGAAATGTCGTTCGAGGTTTAACGTGATGTTCAAACTGCTGTGTTGGAGCTTCTGTAGAGCCGCTGCAGCCCAGAGCAGGTCAGGACGTCAGCTGACCTTTGACCTGACATTCAGCCTCCTCTCTTCTCTGAGTGCATCCTGAGCTGGGACGCCAAATGGCACTGAGATGTGGAGTAAATTAAAGGTTAGCGGCGCTGTGGCGAACACATTCAGCGGTTGCTAAGGGAACTGGTGTCACACGCTATAATGCACATCATACTGAGAAAATGATAAAGCTAATAATACACAACGTGTTCTCTACAGACGGCGAGCACTGCATGTCTGATCCAACATTAAAAAGCTCTTCAATATACAAACGCCATAGATCCATAATAATAATAATCATAATTATGTGATAGTAATAATCTGATTGTACAAAGTTCTACATTCTCCCGACGGTAAAAAGCAGCTTGAAGCCTCCGAGACGAACACAACGGGTCAAAGAATAGAATAGTCGCAGAATATCAAAGATGGCACCGCTGGCGTTTTGTTAGCTCACGGCTAGCAGACACCATAGCTCCCGGTGAGGAATGCTAACAAAGCTAACAAGTCCCAGTCAAGTCACCGGAAAACAAAATGGCAGCCGCGAACGCCAAAACGCAGCGGAGACCAAAGCGGGAAACACAAAACACAAAGTCAAGTCCTGCATGCAGAAAATCACATCGTCTGTACAGAAAGTAAACGCCGGCGCAGAGGAGGAAGAAACACGCTGTCTGCTCATGACGTCCTAAAACCTCACATCTCCGGGTAAATAACAGGAACACTGCAAGAGGGCGGGGCCACATCTCACCTCACTATCCAAAGGCTGACACGCCAACGCCACAGTCAGAGTGTCCTGATGTACGGAGGCTCAGAGGAAACAAAAAGCACCAGCAGCTTAATTAAATATACATCAATTAAAACATTAAATTTATTTGACTGAATCTGTTTAAATATAAACTTTTCATTTTTAAACCTGATGTTTCATCGTGGTCACTATCACAGATATAATGATATAAATATATTTGTTTTCATAGACAGTTGTTGTTGTTGACACTTTTCAGTGATGTTCAAAATGTTTTGTTACTGTTAAACACTCGTCTCAATAAAGTTGTTTATTTTCTGTCAATAATCAAATCAACATCTGCAAAATCTGGAATTAAAGAACTGGAGTTTTGTTTTTCTCTAAAAACAAAGTTAGTCTTAAAAATCCAGTAATTCGTAATAAGTCACATTGTTTTTACATTTTATGTTAATTTAAACTCTCGGCTCGTCTCTTATTTTGTCCCCTGTGAGCCTCCGTACAGATGAGTGTAATATGGCCGTCCCGGTGACAGATGACGTGATTGTGACAGTGACTCTGATTGGTCACTGCTTTTATTTACTTCAGTTCTTAAAACAATCAGGAGTCCGTTTGTTGAGCCAGACGTCATTCTGCATCCCCACGGAGACCGATCATGTGATCATGTGATCATGTGATCATGTGACGTACGGAGGTCCAGAGACAACGCGTAGAGTTACAGCTCAGCAACTTTAAACGTTTTAAACTCTAATTAGATTTAACTTTATTTATGATTTAGGCATTAAAACAAAATCAGGGCACGTCATCTGTCCTCCTCATGTTTCCTTCCTTCCTTCCTTCCTTCCTCTCACAGATCTTTTAAATCTAAAACATGTTGTAAAGTTTATTCTGCTAACGAAGCCTAGAGTGGTGCGCAGGCAGCAGACAGACAGCTCGTTAGGGAACCTCGTTAAGGCCCTCCTCATTAGGACACCTGTGTGTGTGGGGGGTGGGGGGGGGGGGAGGGGGGGGGTGTAGGCGTGGCTGTTCATGGAAGATCGCAGGTCGGAGAGCGCTGGAAGCCTGTGGAGCTCTCCGAGCCCGATGGAAGCAGAGAGATGAACATCCAAACCTCGTTTCCTGAACCGCTCGTTAGAATTATATTAAATATAAAACATTAAATTTCACCTGTGTGAAGACTTTACGACTCAGACGCGTCAGGTTCTCGTCGCTTATTAGACCCAATTATCAGAATTAATTACATAAATACAGATATTTTCATGTCGGGCAGTAAAATGTGTCGTTTGTTTATTTATTTTTTATTATCAATTAACAGGAAGTAAAAATAAACAAATCTGTTCTTTAATCAGCTGGTTCACGTCAGTGACGATGAGATAATGGGTCTAATAACGATCAGTAACCATGACGACACCCAGACTGTGTATACAGTTATAATTTTACTCTCTATAGTTATTATCACTGTCAGGTGGAAACCTCGTATCTCCAGAATTTATCAGGTTTTCATTTTAATAGAATCATCGAAGAATAAAAATCAATCAGTGACGCTTCGTTAACAACTAAACTTATTCTGTAATTAATTCCACTTATAACCCTCTTAACTGACAAAGAACCCATTAAGAAGCCCTTAATTAATCTTAACAAATTTACAACACTGTAACGAAGGTACGTTTAATTAAAGGGGTTAATTACAATGTTTTAATTCAAAATATTAATATATGAAGTCATGATTCATCGTGTTCATTTAAAAGCTCGTCATATATAAATATCTTCATGAATTCACCTCAAATAAAAATGATTCAACCTGCAACATTATTTTAATATGATTAAAAACCCTTAATTAATACAGATGAACTTTTAAAAACCCTTAAAACATTCAGGTCCATTGATGTATTCGATAATCTGATAAATATCTCATTACTGGTTATTAATAAGTCTCACGTTTATGAACGATGTTAATGAGGTTATCATGAGGTGATTTCAGGAGATAATTAAGATATAATTAAAAATTAATTAAGAGCTAATTAAGAGGTATTTAAAGGAGTCAGATGTGAAGGAGGCGTCGCTCCTGTCCCTCATCCTGACAGAGGAGATAAGAGGTTTCCACACGTTATTACACTCTGTGCAGCTGAAATCCAAAGGAGCTGAGAAGAGGAAGCTGATTGGTTGATTGTGCAGTTCACTGCTCTGTGGCCCCGCCCCTCGTCTCCTCTCAAACTTCCTGTCTGGTGTCACACGCCTGGCCTGCTGTCAATCAATCAGTTGTCAAGGCGACGGTGGCCCCATCAAAGACCCGCCCACTCTGGAATTTAGCTGGAAGGACAGAAGAAGACGACCCGTCAACAAACAAACAAAATATTTATTAAAACATGCCTGAATGTAGCGATCTGACGCGTCGCCACAGAGGTGCTGTTTGTTTAAGTAACAGAACGAAGCTACAACACGAGAACAAGGTGAAGTTATGGCTTGTTACAACCTGGTCTCACTTAAAAGTCATCGACAACTGGCGCTTGGGCCGTGACTTCCAGGCACCAACAAAACAAGCCGTCCTTAAACATCAGCATGATACATGGCTTGTTGCTGTTATAGTTTAATGGCGTTCTGCAGCGTTGGGGGAAACAGGGCGGGACAACAATGAAAGTTAAAGCGGCAGTCCGAGTGGGGAGGGAGGGCTGTTGGGTCCAACAACCACTGACTTTCACCCAGGAGGCCGGTGTTCACTTCCTGTAAGATTGTAAAGCCACATCCTGTTCTTTTTTCCTAAACGTAACCACGTGTGTGTGTTGGCTAAATGTAAACACGTGTGTGTGTTGGCTGAACGTAACCACATGTGTGTGTGTTGGCTAAATGTAACCATGTGTGTGTGTTGGCTAAATGTAACCATGTGTGTGTGTTGGCTAAACGTAACCACGTGTGTGTGTCGGCTAAATGTAACCATGTGTGTGTGTTGGCTAAATGTAACCACGTGTGTGTGTGTTGGCTAAACGTAACCACGTGTGTGTGTTGGCTAAACGTAACCATGTGTGTGTGTTGGCTAAACGTAACCACGTGTGTGTGTGTTGGCTAAACGTAACCGTGTGTGTGTCGGCTAAATGTAACCATGTGTGTGTGTTGGCTAAATGTAACCACGTGTGTGTGTGTTGGCTAAACGTAACCACGTGTGTGTGTGTGTTAGCTAAACGTAACTAAGTGTGTGTGTTGGCTAAACGTAACCACGTGTGTGTGTGTTGGCTAAACGTAACCACGTGTGTGTGTGTGTGTGTGTGTGTGTGTTGGCTAAACGTAACCACGTGTGTGTGTGTGTGTGTGTGTGTGTGTTGGCTAAACGTAACCGTGTGTGTGTGTGTGTTGGCTAAACGTAACCACGTGTGTGTGTGTTGGCTAAACATAACCACGTGTGTGTGTTGGCTAAACGTAACCACGTGTGTGTGTTGGCCAAACGTAACCACGTGTGTGTGTGTGTTGGCTAAACGTAACCATGTGTGTGTATGTGTTGGCTAAACGTAACCACGTGTGTGTGTGTTGGCTAAACGTAACCACGTGTGTGTGTTGGCTAAACGTAACCACGTGTGTGTGTTGGCTAAACGTAACCACGCGCGTGTGTTGGCTAAACGTAACCACGTGTGTGTGTGTTGGCTAAACGTAACCACGTGTGTGTGTGTTGGCTAAACGTAACCACGCATGTGTGTTGGCTAAACGTAACCACGTGTGTGTGTTGGCTAAACGTAACCACGCGCGTGTGTTGGCTAAACGTAACCACGTGTGTGTGTTGGCTAAACGTAACCACATGTTGTGAAGGTGAGTGGAAACTTTTGTAGAGCCAATAGTGTGTTGCAGGGATGATGTTTTTCTGAAGTTAGCGTCGCCATGGTTATCTCGTCAAACAGCATCCGGGATTTTTCTACTGAATTTTGGATTATTGCGGACAATAAACTCGGTGACAAACAAATATTTCTGATCCTGACAGGTTTTGCTCAGTAAGATAAAAAGCTACATTAGGCCGTAAACAAACTACACCACAGTCACATGACCTAACGTCATCGCCACAGCGAGGCTGTAACATCATGTTTGACGTGATGGCATTCTGTAGTCTCATCTTGTCACAGACACATAAAGCTGTAAATTGACTGTGGGGTATTTACTGACGTCTCCTCAGCTTGGGTTAACACCAGGGAACAGGAAGTGCTAACATGCTAACATGCTAACTCACTCCTCCAAGCGATTGTGAACGCAAGGCTAACGTTATTTTTACAGCGACAATTTAAAATATATATTTAGCAGTCTCCGTCTGTAAAACGTACAGCTGAGAGTCTGGGACTCGCATATGTGCACGTCTAAAAAGGCGACTCTCTGGCTCTGCAGGGAGATGTCTCTCGTTTTAACTGTCCTCTGACCTCTGACCTGTCTGATGGTGATCAAACTGACCTCTGACCTGTTCTTACTTGCTGAGCGTGGAGGGGGAGCCTGAGCGGTGGAAATGCACGATCTGCCACTTCCCGTCGCGGCGGTGCCACACCCTGGTCTCCTCTGATTGGGCGGTGCGAGGCGTCCCGTTGGCGTCGATGTACTGTGTCACTCTGATGTAAGCAATGCAGGCGGCCTCGTCCCCGACCAGGTGGATGTGAGGGTTCAGGATGGTGGTGTGGACCGGTTTACTGTTCTTAGACCACACTGAGGACACACAGACATAGCAGACACGTGTTAGAGTAACGTATACGACCATAACAAAACCGTCAGTCACACAGGAAGTTTAGTTCAGCTCACAGTTTTCAAAATAAAAGCGGTGGAAGTCCAGGCCTTCAACCAGATTCCCCAACGCCTCGGGCTCGAACGCCGTCACAGCCGGGTCACACATTTTACTGAGAGGACAGACAGTTACAGTCAGGACAGATTTTTCACAATAAGAGTGCTACAGTGATCAACGTTAGTCTGTAAATGATCGTCCACATGATAACGATAATGACGTGTCCACACTGATCTACAGTGGACGACAATACAAAGTGCTAACATGCTAACATGCTAACTCATGTTGCTGCAGTGAGAGGTTAGTAATATTTTATCTCATATTGGCATCATTGACATACAACGTGTCTGTTGAGCCGTATTTTCTCTGAAATGTAAAATATTTTCACTCTGCTGATGTATTCCGGAGTAAATGACGTTATCCTCATCATCTTTCTCTCGGCTGCTTGTCACTATCTGCCTGGGGCTGTTTAACAGCGGCACATGCTGTGTCTCAAATCACGTACTTCTGTACTTACATTTAATATTTTGAGTGCATAAGTGCATTCACACTCATAGATATTTACACATAGAGGCTGCACCCTGGCTTGTGGGCTGCGTCAATACCGCCGCCATCTTGCCTAGGTGCTCTGACCGGTTCAGACCCGTGTCAGACTCGGCAAAAATGCCACATTTTTGCTCTGCATTTGGGTGTACGAATGAAAGAAGTGTTAAAACCAAGCAGAAGGGAATAACATTCCACAGGTAAGAAGTTGTTTTACAATATTTTACTGTTACGAACATGTTTAATGAGATATATATCTCAAAAAGTGATCCTTCTTTTAAGCTAATCAAGTAAAGTAACTGTCCTGATCTGGTCCTAATGCCAAATTAAGCTAACGCTATGTCACACAACTTAAAGAAAAAAGGTTAACATTTATATAATATTACTTATAAAATTATGATGCTTTGTCAAACAGCTATGTCGGCGTATGTGTTATTCCAAATTGTCAACTATCTGTTTCATGGCACCAACCTGACATAACGCAGTATAACATTAGTAGTTAACTTGTGGCCTGAATTGTAACTACAAATTATGTGGAACTGCGTTTTTCTGACACACTTATTTTGTGTGTAGTTTCCCAAAAAACACAGATAGGAGACGGGCATGGGTAGCAGCAGTGAGGAGAAAGGACTTTGTCCCGAGTGACTCCTCAGTCATCTGCAGCTGTCACTTCAGACCTGAGGACTTCGACAGGACTGGGCAGACTGTCTGTTTAAGGGACAGAGTGACTCCTTCTGTATTATATTTTTGTAAATATGACCTAATAATGTAAACAGTTCTGTGTCCAGGCTCCCATGAGCACTGTGGTGTTATACATATGAGATTAAAGCAAAATGTTGTGTAAACATGCAGCTCTAAGTCATTTATTTTCACTTGTACAAAACCAACATTTGTTAATCAGAATGTGTAACTACACTGCAGCTCGGCACAGCCCTGCTGATACACTATTTTTTGCACATTGTGTGAAATGTGAATAAACATTTATAATCAAAATTAATAATTAAATGACATCATGGTGGGCATTGTACATCTAGTAAGAAAAAAAGAATATTTATTACATGGGGAAAGTTTAGTTTAAATGTGTTGTAGAACTATTACTGTTACTTTATCTACATAAGATCAAATATTTTGGTATGAAAAGCTGCATTTTGTATTTAACCAAGTATCCTGTATCATAACTACATGTCTGACAATTGTAACAAACCAAACCGCATGAAAATCGGTTGAGAATTCAGCGAGTAATGATGATTTTAATCATAAATAATCTCCTGCCTTAATAGATGTATGCATTAGGCAGCGCGGCGCCACCTGGGCAAGATGGCGGCTGCGTTGACGTATCGCTCCAATGAGGAGTGCCGTTGAATGCGGCATCTACGTATATATATATCTATGGTTCACACTGAGAGGTATGGAAAATGCAGTGCACTATGAGTACCTGGATGGTGCACTTAAAACGGTCAAGAAGTTGAGTGTGGAACTATGGACACTTCTCGCCCTCAATGGTTGCCATCTTGGCTACGTAGCGGAAGGGGAGGGACCACAGGAAATGGCGGCCGAGGACTGTGCGACCGTGAATGTCGCTGCATTGTACAAATACATGTGTTTTTTGCACTAAGCACCACTATACTGCTGTCAGGTATAAAGGCTCATTTATGCTCCCTTTAAGTACGAAAATGTATACGTCTGTTTCAAACGATGTTACCGTCACTGCCCACATACTTCCATGCGCCCTTTACGTTGGCATGGGTGTTAACCAATATATCCACCAGGGGGCAGCCCAGAGTCAAAAGTTTATGACAACAACAAACTCAGAAACAAACATGGCGACTGTGGAGGAGATATTGATAATGTGCCTCTTGCATAAAAGACAAAAACAGAGGCAGCGTTGTAGGAGGCGGTGGTCGGTGAGGCCGTTAAATACATCGTGACTGGAGGACGGAGAATTCTTTTCTCTAGTACTGACGATGAGAGAAACTGAATTGTTATTTCTTCTTCGTGTCTCACTAGAGCTACGTATCGGGTAGTGACAGCAACACTGCCCCCACGGTTCCCGGTGGTACTGCTCCGTTTGGCCCGTATCCATAAGCTTTATGGAAACGTGCAGAAATACGGAGGAAATGAACGCAGAGCACGGACAGAAGGCTGCGTTTGTATCCGGATCCGTATTTAACGTTGAGCATAAATGAGCCTTAAGCCAGCAGTGTGTTTATTGGGTTAATTTAGCAGTCTGTAATGATTTGGTACCACAAATGATAACGAATGCTAATGCTAGTTTGCTAACTAGCTAATTTGCGGTCATCATTTCCGGTGAGTGCACAACGGCCGTGTTTGGTTTGAGACAACGAAATTCGCTCACTACGCCAATAAGAACATAGTGCACATAGTATACTACATGGAAGTGTGCTAACAGAAGTTTGTGATTTGAGACACAGTGACAGAGAATTTCAAAATAAAGGTTTACACTAAAGATGATGATACAGATCATTACTTTCACTTTGCATTGATGATATTAAATAGTTGATCATCAAGTTGTTACACTGATCAAGATCAATGGATTGTTACACCCAGAGTAAAAAAGGATGCACGATAATATCGACATATCAGTATCGGCCGATATCGGCTTTAAAATGACTGATCAGAATTGGCCAACATGACTTTTCTTATTTTGCACAATTTACAGGCACTGAACAGTGTTTCATGTCTCCATCTGCTGATGGGCCGTCACCATCACAGTCTGTGTGTATAATATGTGAATTCACTACAGAAGAGACTTGATGATGATCACTGACATCAGGAGGGAGAAAGGAGGATATATCGATATCTGTACCGGTTATTACAGATCAGCATATCGGCAACAAATACAATATCATGCATCTCTAGTAGTAAACAGTGGCACCAAGGACAACTCCTCTGTTCACCTGAGTTAAAACAATTACAGTCATTTTTATCGTTCTGGTTGTGGTCGGATCTTTAAACAGGAAGGGACTTTCACAATAAGAGCCTCATCAGTGTGTTACATACGTGTAGCTCTCAAAGTCTCCATTGCTGATCGCCTCGATGAGCTGCTCTGTGACTTTGATGATGTCCTGTTTTCTCACTGATGGACAGACAGACAGACAGACAGACAGGTTATTATCATAGTTGAAACGTCTGTATTTCCTGGGTCTAGACGTTTGGATCTGCCCACTCCACTGAGTTTAAGCTGACAGCTTCTGGTCTGACATTGTGACGTCAAACAGCTGCTTCACAGTTAAAATTAAAAAAACAACACATAGCAGTGTGGTGGGAGTCAGGCAGCCAATCAGCCCCATGGGCGGGACCAATGCTGTCATCAGGCTGTTGTCAGGTGGTGCATCAGGACCTGCTGCTGTCGAGGCTGTTCTACGTCAGCATGTCTGCTCATTATCGTCTCATATCATATTTTATTTTTACTTCGCTCTGCTCCATCCACCAAACAGCTCCGACAACTGTCACATAACAAGCAAGCTCCGCCTTTTCAGTGCACCACAGGTGTACGCTGGCGTGTTAATGGTGTGGAGCCACTCGGGCGGATATGTTGGTCTCTTGTGAGTTAGAGCAAAACACTCAGTCCATTTCCATGACATCAGAGGAAATGGACTTATTTAAAATCTCTGTAAACATGTCAGTGTGAGTGAAATGGTCCTGCAGTGAATGTGTCACAGTGGGACTAACACACCCAGATCATGTGACTCCTGCATGTATACAGTCAATCAGACCCAAACTGGCCGAGGCGCTCTGAGCATGCTCCACAGTTTCCGCCCCGGGCTTTGACCCGGAAGTCCAATAGCATTAAATGTGTAAGAGAAGAAGAAGCCGGTAACAACATGGAGAAATCTACATCCAGAGCCGTGACTTTTTGGATGCACCAAATGTACAGAGCTGTAAAGTTGTCCACCATGGTAGCAGTTAGCTGCTAGCTAACCGTAGCTAACTTGTTTGTCCATTGTTTGGTCTGTGACGCAATAGGTCAACAGGAAAAAGGTCCAATACTAACAAGCTGAAAGGGGGCATATCTCCACCTATCGTAGAGGAGTCGCACATACTTGGCTCAATAAATGGATTCCCCTCCCGTGCTTGTATACTGGGACAAGGACAGTAGGCCAGTTAGATGTCCTCGTCCAGCTGGGACTGTAGAAACACTTCACTGTTACCATGGAAACATACTGAGTGTCTCAGTGAAGATGGAAACAGAGTGAAACAAGTTCTGTTTGAATCGGCCTGTCAATCATCACTGTGTGTGTGTGTGTGTGTGTGTGTGTGTGTGTGTGTGTGTGTGTGTACCTCTGGTATCTTCATCCTCGATGGTGGTGTTTGTGCTCTCAGATGATTCCTACAACAACAACAAAGATCAGCTCATTCAGCCACAGTCTCTGTCAGTGCCGGCATTTGATTGGCTGTTAGACCTCAACAAGGCGGGTCTTATCTAATGAGTTGGAGAATCAAAACAAAATCAAACCTGCTAATGTCACGTAAAGTTATCAATAAAATTAAAGGGACAGTTGAGAGTTTTGCAGTGTGGTTGTGTGAGGCACTGATCCACAGTCAGAGTGTTTCCTACAGCAGACGTCAGTCAGCTGGTGGAGTCTGACATGAAGCTCAGTGACATCCTGCTGTGGGCGGAGTCAGCAACAAGACGTATTTTAACCACCTAAAAAAGTCTAGTTTAAGTGTTTGATATATTTAGATTATGTTCACAGCTTTACCTTAATGTCAGCCTGTTTGAGCCTCGTCACAGTCACCAGACTCCATTGAGAAAAACAGTGATTTAACATCAGTGAACATGGAGCTGCTGGTCGACTGCTGCCTCCATCTGTTAGTGTGTTTGTGTCACTGTGTGACTTTGGTGAATCTAAATTAACCCTTTAAACACAGTGTGCGCATCCCTCACACTGGGTGCTTTTATTGTGTCACA
Source organism: Epinephelus lanceolatus (assembly GCF_041903045.1). Classification (NCBI taxonomy): domain Eukaryota; kingdom Metazoa; phylum Chordata; class Actinopteri; order Perciformes; family Serranidae; genus Epinephelus; species Epinephelus lanceolatus. The sequence goes on along the minus strand of NC_135744.1, from coordinate 45,318,152 downwards.
CACTGATAATTCCCACACGCAAACGGCAACAAATATGTTCCAAATATGTGGGTGTGTGTTATAACGGAGTGTGTCACATGACACTGTGAGACAACACACACCTGATGATACACAGGACAGTGCTAAGTTATAGTCACTAATATATAGTCAGTAATAATAATAACAATAATAATAATACTAATAACAATAATAATAACAATAATAATAAGAGCAACAATAATAATAATAACAATAACAATAATAATAATAACAATAAAAACAATAACAATAACAAATAATAACAATAACAACAATAATAATAATAAATAAATAATTAAACAAAGAGGAGTTTACCTTGACTCCGTCGGCCTTCTTGTTGCTTCCACTCTTTCCTCCTGATCGAGGGATGAGGACGAAGAGAAACAAAAGCAGCAGAGTCAGAAAGAAAGGAACGAACGCAGAGAAGAGGAGAGATGGCATGGTAACCTCTGCCTACATGTCTCCCAGCAAACTGACAGGAAGTACTTCAAAATAAAACAACAACTTTAAAACGGTTTTACAGTCCAATCTGACTGAAGAAGGACGGAGGAAATAAAATGACTTCAAATAAAAGACAAGAGTCCTGACGAAGACAGAGCTGCTTCCTGTCCAAGAGTCTGACTTCAGCTGGTCCTCTGTCTGTGTGTCTGTCTGTGTGTCTGTCTGTCTGACTGTCTGTGTGTCTGTGTGTCTGACTGTCTGTGTGTCTGTGTGTCTGACTGTCTGTGTGTCTGTCTGTGTGTCTGTCTGTCTGACTGTCTGTGTGTCTGTGTGTCTGACTGTCTGTGTGTCTGTCTGTGTGTCTGTCTGTGTGTCTGACTGTCTGTCTGTCTGTGTGTCTGTCTGTCTGACTGTCTGCGTGTCTGTCTGTGTGTCTGTCTGTCTGTTTGTCTGTCTGTCTGTCTGTGTGTCTGTCTGTGTGTCTGTGTGTCTCTGTGTGTGACTGCAGAGCGGTTGTAGGATGGTTGCATACATACAGACAGACAGACAGACAGACAGACAGACAGACAGCCGCAGAGAGTGGAGGCCAAATTTAGGTTCAACTTGAGATAATAGCAAAGACACATTCCTGTGTTCACACTCACGACACATTTATAACTCGTTTACGTTGACCTCATTAATCAGATCAATGTTTTATATTAACAAACACGTTTTAATCATCTATCTGTCTGTCTGTCTGTGTGTCTGTCTGTCTGCCTCTGTCGGTGATTTCCAGTCTATTTTTAGCTCAGTGGTTCCTGAGTGTGTTTGAAACTTTATGACAGCTGCTGCTGACACACACACACACACACACACACACACAGTGTTAACCTGTTAATTGTGTGTAAGCGGGCAGCTGATTGGTTAGTCTCTGTGTCTGCTACTGTGACACCAACAGGTCAAAGGTCAAACACAATGAGACTCGACAGCAGCTGGAAACTTACCAGAGAAATTCCTGGTGGCCAACATGGTGGTCAGGATGGCTCCCTGAAGGAAAGGAGACAAGGAGAGAAGGCAGGGAGGAGGGAAAAGAAAGGAAGGAAAGAAAAGAGGGAAAGGAAAGAGGGGAGGATAAGACAGAAGGAAGGAAGGAAGGAAGAGAAGAAGGGGCAGAGAAAAGAAGGAAAGAAGCAAAGGAGGAAAGAAGGTAAAGGATAAAGTATGGGAAGAATAAAAGGAGGAAGGAAAGAATAGAGGGAGGAAGGCAGGAAGAAAGGAAGAAGGTGGGGAGGATGAATATGGAAAGGACAGAAGAAGGAAAAGAAGAACAAGGTAAGAGAGGAAGGAAGCAGGGGAATGAAAGGACGGGAAAGTAAAGCAAGGAAGAGAGGGAGGGAAGAAGGTACATTCCAACAGCGCTCAGCAGTTTGTCACAGAGAGTCGCTCCAACACTCACAGTGAGTGTGGCGCTCTGAGAGTGTGGCGCTCTGCTCTGAGAGTGTGGCGCTCTGAGAGTGTGGCGCTCTGCTCTGAGAGTGTGGCGCTCTGAGAGTGTGGCGCTCTGCTCTGAGAGTGTGGCGCTCTGCTCTGAGAGTGTGGCGCTCTGAGAGTGTGGCGCTCTGAGAGTGTGGCGCTCTGCTCTGAGAGTGTGGCACACTGCTCTGAGAGTGTGGCGCTCTGAGAGTGTGGCGCTCTGCTCTGAGAGTGTGGCGCTCTGAGAGTGTGGCGCTCTGCTCTGAGAGTGTGGCGCTCTGAGAGTGTGGCGCTCTGAGAGTGTGGCACTCTGCTCTGAGAGTGTGGCGCTCTGAGAGTGTGGCACTCTGCTCTGAGAGTGTGGCGCTCTGAGAGTGTTGCACTCTGAGAGTGTGGTGCTCTACTCTGAGAGTGTGGCGCTCTGAGAGTGTGGCGCCCTGAGAGTGTTGCACTCTGAGAGTGTGGTGCTCTACTCTGAGAGTGTGGCGCTCTGAGAGTGTGGCGCTCTGAGAGTGTGGCACTCTGAGAGTGTGGCGCTCTGAGAGTGTGGCACTCTGCTCTGAGAGTGTGGCGCTCTGAGAGTGTGGCGCCCTGAGAGTGTGGTGCTCTGAGAGTGTGGCACTCTGCTCTGAGAGTGTGGCACTCTGAGAGTGTGGTGCTCTACTCTGAGAGTGTGGCGCTCTGAGAGTGTGGCGCTCTGAGAGTGTGGCACTCTGAGAGTGTGGCGCTCTGAGAGTGTGGCGCTCTACTCTGAGAGTGTGGCACTCTGCTCTGAGAGTGTGGCACTCTGCTCTGAGAGTGTGGCGCTCTGAGAGTGTGGCGCTCTGAGAGTGTGGCACTCTGAGAGTGTGGCGCTCTGAGAGTGTGGCACTCTGCTCTGAGAGTGTGGCGCTCTGAGAGTGTGGCGCCCTGAGAGTGTGGTGCTCTGAGAGTGTGGCACTCTGCTCTGAGAGTGTGGCACTCTGAGAGTGTGGTGCTCTACTCTGAGAGTGTGGCGCTCTGAGAGTGTGGCGCTCTGAGAGTGTGGCACTCTGAGAGTGTGGCGCTCTGAGAGTGTGGCACTCTGCTCTGAGAGTGTGGCACTCTGCTCTGAGAGTGTGGCGCTCTGAGAGTGTGGCGCTCTGAGAGTGTGGCACTCTACTCTGAGAGTGTGGCGCTCTGAGAGTGTGGCGCTCTGAGAGTGTGGTGCTCTACTCTGAGAGTGTGGCGCTCTGAGAGTGTGGCGCCCTGAGAGTGTGGAACTCTGCTCTGAGAGTGTGGCGCTCTGAGAGTGTGGTGCTCTACTCTGAGAGTGTGGCGCTCTGCCCTGAGAGTGTGGTGCTCTGCTTTGAGAGTGTGGTGCTCTGAGAATGTGGCGCTCTGAGAGTGTGGCACTCTGAGAGTGTGGTGCTCTACTCTGAGAGTGTGGCGCTCTGCCCTGAGAGTGTGGTGCTCTGCTCTGAGAGTGTGGCGCTCTGAGAGTATGGCGCTCTGCTCTGAGAGTATGGCGCTCTGTTCTGAGAGTGTGGCACTCTGCTCTGAGAGTGTGGCGCTCTGCTCTGAGAGTATGGCGCTCTGTTCTGAGAGTGTGGCGCTCTGAGAGTGTGGCTCTCTGAGAGTGTGGCGCTCTGAGAGTGTGGTGCTCTACTCTGAGAGTGTGGCTCTCTGAGAGTGTGGCGCTCTGAGAGTGTGGTGCTCTACTCTGAGAGTGTGGCTCTCTGAGAGTGTGGTGCTCTGCTTTGAGAGTGTGGCGCTCTGAGAGTGTGGCGCTCTGAGAGTGTGGTGCTCTACTCTGAGAGTGTGGCGCTCTGCCCTGAGAGTGTGGTGCTCTGCTTTGAGAGTGTGGCGCTCTGAGAGTGTGGCGCTCTGAGAGTATGGCGCTCTGTTCTGAGAGTGTGGCGCTCTGCTCTGAGAGTGTGGCGCTCTGCTCTGAGAGTATGGCGCTCTGTTCTGAGAGGTTGGCGCTCTGCTCTGAGAGTATGGCGCTCTGTTCTGAGAGTGTGGCGCTCTGAGAGTGTGGTGCTCTACTCTGAGAGTGTGGCTCTCTGAGAGTGTGGCTCTCTGAGAGTGTGGCGCTCTGAGAGTGTGGTGCTCTACTCTGAGAGTGTGGCTCTCTGAGAGTGTGGTGCTCTGCTCTGAGAGTGTGGCTCTCTGAGAGTGTGGCTCTCTGAGAGTGTGGTGCTCTGCTCTGAGAGTGTGGCTCTCTGAGAGTGTGGCTCTCTGAGAGTGTGGTGCTCTGCTCTGAGAGTATGGCGCTCTGTTCTGAGAGTGTGGCGCTCTGAGAGTGTGGCGCTCTGCTCTGAGAGTATGGCGCTCTGTTCTGAGAGTGTGGCGCTCTGAGAGTGTGGTGCTCTACTCTGAGAGTGTGGCTCTCTGAGAGTGTGGCTCTCTGAGAGTGTGGCGCTCTGAGAGTGTGGTGCTCTACTCTGAGAGTGTGGCTCTCTGAGAGTGTGGCTCTCTGAGAGTGTGGTGCTCTACTCTGAGAGTGTGGCTCTCTGAGAGTGTGGTGCTCTACTCTGAGAGTGTGGCTCTCTGAGAGTGTGGCTCTCTGAGAGTGTGGTGCTCTACTCTGAGAGTGTGGCTCTCTGAGAGTGTGGCTCTCTGAGAGTGTGGCGCTCTAAGAGTGTGGTGCTCTGCTCTGAGAGTGTGGCTCTCTGAGAGTGTGGTGCTCTGCTTTGAGAGTGTGGCGCTCTGAGAGTATGGCGCTCTGCTCTGAGAGTATGGCGCTCTGTTCTGAGAGTGTGGTGCTCTGAGAGTGTGGCTCTCTGAGAGTGTGGCGCTCTGAGAGTGTGGTGCTCTACTCTGAGAGTGTGGCTCTCTGAGAGTGTGGCGCTCTGAGAGTGTGGTGCTCTACTCTGAGAGTGTGGCTCTCTGAGAGTGTGGTGCTCTGCTTTGAGAGTGTGGCGCTCTGAGAGTGTGGCGCTCTGAGAGTGTGGTGCTCTACTCTGAGAGTGTGGCGCTCTGCCCTGAGAGTGTGGTGCTCTGCTTTGAGAGTGTGGCGCTCTGAGAGTATGGCGCTCTGCCCTGAGAGTGTGGTGCTCTGCTTTGAGAGTGTGGCGCTCTGAGAGTATGGCGCTCTGTTCTGAGAGTGTGGCGCTCTGCTCTGAGAGTGTGGCGCTCTGCTCTGAGAGTATGGCGCTCTGTTCTGAGAGTGTGGCTCTCTGAGAGTGTGGCGCTCTGCTCTGAGAGTATGGCGCTCTGTTCTGAGAGTGTGGTGCTCTACTCTGAGAGTGTGGCGCTCTGCTCTGAGAGTATGGCGCTCTGTTCTGAGAGTGTGGCGCTCTGCTCTGAGAGTATGGCGCTCTGTTCTGAGAGTGTGGTGCTCTACTCTGAGAGTGTTGCGCTCTGCTCTGAGAGTATGGCGCTCTGTTCTGAGAGTGTGGCGCTCTGCTCTGAGAGTATGGCGCTCTGTTCTGAGAGTGTGGCGCTCTGAGAGTGTGGTGCTCTACTCTGAGAGTGTGGCTCTCTGAGAGTGTGGCGCTCTGAGAGTGTGGTGCTCTACTCTGAGAGTGTGGCTCTCTGAGAGTGTGGTGCTCTGCTCTGAGAGTGTGGCTCTCTGAGAGTGTGGCTCTCTGAGAGTGTGGTGCTCTGCTCTGAGAGTGTGGCTCTCTGAGAGTGTGGCTCTCTGAGAGTGTGGTGCTCTGCTCTGAGAGTATGGCGCTCTGTTCTGAGAGTGTGGCGCTCTGAGAGTGTGGCGCTCTGCTCTGAGAGTATGGCGCTCTGTTCTGAGAGTGTGGTGCTCTACTCTGAGAGTGTGGCTCTCTGAGAGTGTGGCGCTCTGAGAGTGTGGCTCTCTGAGAGTGTGGCTCTCTGAGAGTGTGGTGCTCTACTCTGAGAGTGTGGCTCTCTGAGAGTGTGGTGCTCTACTCTGAGAGTGTGGCTCTCTGAGAGTGTGGCTCTCTGAGAGTGTGGCGCTCTAAGAGTGTGGTGCTCTGCTCTGAGAGTGTGGCTCTCTGAGAGTGTGGTGCTCTGCTTTGAGAGTGTGGCGCTCTGAGAGTATGGCGCTCTGCTCTGAGAGTATGGCGCTCTGTTCTGAGAGTGTGGTGCTCTGAGAGTGTGGCTCTCTGAGAGTGTGGCGCTCTGAGAGTGTGGTGCTCTACTCTGAGAGTGTGGCTCTCTGAGAGTGTGGCGCTCTGAGAGTGTGGTGCTCTACTCTGAGAGTGTGGCTCTCTGAGAGTGTGGTGCTCTGCTTTGAGAGTGTGGCGCTCTGAGAGTGTGGCGCTCTGAGAGTGTGGTGCTCTACTCTGAGAGTGTGGCGCTCTGCCCTGAGAGTGTGGTGCTCTGCTTTGAGAGTGTGGCGCTCTGAGAGTGTGGCGCTCTGAGAGTATGGCGCTCTGTTCTGAGAGTGTGGCGCTCTGCTCTGAGAGTGTGGCGCTCTGCTCTGAGAGTATGGCGCTCTGTTCTGAGAGTGTGGCTCTCTGAGAGTGTGGCGCTCTGCTCTGAGAGTATGGCGCTCTGTTCTGAGAGTGTGGTGCTCTACTCTGAGAGTGTGGCGCTCTGCTCTGAGAGTATGGCGCTCTGTTCTGAGAGTGTGGCGCTCTGCTCTGAGAGTATGGCGCTCTGTTCTGAGAGTGTGGTGCTCTACTCTGAGAGTGTGGCGCTCTGCTCTGAGAGTATGGCGCTCTGTTCTGAGAGTGTGGCGCTCTGCTCTGAGAGTATGGCGCTCTGTTCTGAGAGTGTGGCGCTCTGAGAGTGTGGTGCTCTACTCTGAGAGTGTGGCTCTCTGAGAGTGTGGCGCTCTGAGAGTGTGGTGCTCTACTCTGAGAGTGTGGCTCTCTGAGAGTGTGGTGCTCTGCTCTGAGAGTGTGGCTCTCTGAGAGTGTGGCTCTCTGAGAGTGTGGTGCTCTGCTCTGAGAGTGTGGCTCTCTGAGAGTGTGGCTCTCTGAGAGTGTGGTGCTCTGCTCTGAGAGTATGGCGCTCTGTTCTGAGAGTGTGGTGCTCTGAGAGTGTGGCTCTCTGAGAGTGTGGCTCTCTGAGAGTGTGGTGCTCTGCTCTGAGAGTGTGGCTCTCTGAGAGTATGGCGCTCTGCTCTGAGAGTATGGCGCTCTGTTCTGAGAGTGTGGCGCTCTGAGAGTGTGGCTCTCTGAGAGTGTGGCGCTCTGAGAGTGTGGTGCTCTACTCTGAGAGTGTGGCTCTCTGAGAGTGTGGCGCTCTGCTCTGAGAGTATGGCGCTCTGTTCTGAGAGTGTGGCGCTCTGAGAGTGTGGTGCTCTACTCTGAGAGTGTGGCTCTCTGAGAGTGTGGCTCTCTGAGAGTGTGGCTCTCTGAGAGTGTGGTGCTCTACTCTGAGAGTGTGGCTCTCTGAGAGTGTGGTGCTCTACTCTGAGAGTGTGGCTCTCTGAGAGTGTGGCTCTCTGAGAGTGTGGTGCTCTACTCTGAGAGTGTGGCTCTCTGAGAGTGTGGCTCTCTGAGAGTGTGGCGCTCTAAGAGTGTGGTGCTCTGCTCTGAGAGTGTGGCTCTCTGAGAGTGTGGTGCTCTGCTTTGAGAGTGTGGCGCTCTGAGAGTATGGCGCTCTGTTCTGAGAGTGTGGTGCTCTGAGAGTGTGGCTCTCTGAGAGTGTGGCGCTCTGAGAGTGTGGTGCTCTACTCTGAGAGTGTGGCTCTCTGAGAGTGTGGCGCTCTGAGAGTGTGGTGCTCTACTCTGAGAGTGTGGCTCTCTGAGAGTGTGGTGCTCTGCTTTGAGAGTGTGGCGCTCTGAGAGTGTGGCGCTCTGAGAGTGTGGTGCTCTACTCTGAGAGTGTGGCGCTCTGCCCTGAGAGTGTGGTGCTCTGCTTTGAGAGTGTGGCGCTCTGAGAGTGTGGCGCTCTGAGAGTATGGCGCTCTGTTCTGAGAGTGTGGCACTCTGCTCTGAGAGTGTGGCGCTCTGCTCTGAGAGTATGGCGCTCTGTTCTGAGAGTGTGGCTCTCTGAGAGTGTGGCGCTCTGCTCTGAGAGTATGGCGCTCTGTTCTGAGAGTGTGGTGCTCTACTCTGAGAGTGTGGCGCTCTGCTCTGAGAGTATGGCGCTCTGTTCTGAGAGTGTGGCGCTCTGCTCTGAGAGTATGGCGCTCTGTTCTGAGAGTGTGGTGCTCTACTCTGAGAGTGTGGCGCTCTGCTCTGAGAGTATGGCGCTCTGTTCTGAGAGTGTGGCGCTTTGCTCTGAGAGTATGGCGCTCTGTTCTGAGAGTGTGGCGCTCTGAGAGTGTGGTGCTCTACTCTGAGAGTGTGGCTCTCTGAGAGTGTGGCGCTCTGAGAGTGTGGTGCTCTACTCTGAGAGTGTGGCTCTCTGAGAGTGTGGCTCTCTGAGAGTGTGGCTCTCTGAGAGTGTGGTGCTCTGCTCTGAGAGTGTGGCTCTCTGAGAGTGTGGCTCTCTGAGAGTGTGGTGCTCTGCTCTGAGAGTATGGCGCTCTGTTCTGAGAGTGTGGCGCTCTGAGAGTGTGGCGCTCTGCTCTGAGAGTATGGCGCTCTGTTCTGAGAGTGTGGCGCTCTGAGAGTGTGGTGCTCTACTCTGAGAGTGTGGCTCTCTGAGAGTGTGGCGCTCTGAGAGTGTGGTGCTCTACTCTGAGAGTGTGGCTTTCTGAGAGTGTGGCTCTCTGAGAGTGTGGCTCTCTGAGAGTGTGGTGCTCTACTCTGAGAGTGTGGCTCTCTGAGAGTGTGGTGCTCTACTCTGAGAGTGTGGCTCTCTGAGAGTGTGGCTCTCTGAGAGTGTGGTGCTCTACTCTGAGAGTGTGGCTCTCTGAGAGTGTGGCTCTCTGAGAGTGTGGCGCTCTAAGAGTGTGGTGCTCTGCTCTGAGAGTGTGGCTCTCTGAGAGTGTGGTGCTCTGCTTTGAGAGTGTGGCGCTCTGAGAGTATGGCGCTCTGCTCTGAGAGTATGGCGCTCTGTTCTGAGAGTGTGGTGCTCTGAGAGTGTGGCTCTCTGAGAGTGTGGCTCTCTGAGAGTGTGGTGCTCTACTCTGAGAGTGTGGCTCTCTGAGAGTGTGGCTCTCTGAGAGTGTGGCGCTCTAAGAGTGTGGTGCTCTGCTCTGAGAGTGTGGCTCTCTGAGAGTGTGGTGCTCTGCTTTGAGAGTGTGGCGCTCTGAGAGTATGGCGCTCTGTTCTGAGAGTGTGGTGCTCTGAGAGTGTGGCTCTCTGAGAGTGTGGCGCTCTGAGAGTGTGGTGCTCTACTCTGAGAGTGTGGCTCTCTGAGAGTGTGGTGCTCTGCTTTGAGAGTGTGGCGCTCTGAGAGTGTGGCGCTCTGAGAGTGTGGTGCTCTACTCTGAGAGTGTGGCGCTCTGCCCTGAGAGTGTGGTGCTCTGCTTTGAGAGTGTGGCGCTCTGAGAGTGTGGCGCTCTGAGAGTATGGCGCTCTGTTCTGAGAGTGTGGCGCTCTGCTCTGAGAGTGTGGCGCTCTGCTCTGAGAGTATGGCGCTCTGTTCTGAGAGTGTGGCTCTCTGAGAGTGTGGCGCTCTGCTCTGAGAGTATGGCGCTCTGTTCTGAGAGTGTGGTGCTCTACTCTGAGAGTGTGGCGCTCTGCTCTGAGAGTATGGCGCTCTGTTCTGAGAGTGTGGCGCTCTGCTCTGAGAGTATGGCGCTCTGTTCTGAGAGTGTGGTGCTCTACTCTGAGAGTGTGGCACTCTGCTCTGAGAGTATGGCGCTCTGTTCTGAGAGTGTGGCGCTCTGCTCTGAGAGTATGGCGCTCTGTTCTGAGAGTGTGGCGCTCTGAGAGTGTGGTGCTCTACTCTGAGAGTGTGGCTCTCTGAGAGTGTGGCTCTCTGAGAGTGTGGTGCTCTGCTCTGAGAGTGTGGCTCTCTGAGAGTGTGGCTCTCTGAGAGTGTGGTGCTCTGCTCTGAGAGTATGGCGCTCTGTTCTGAGAGTGTGGCGCTCTGAGAGTGTGGTGCTCTGCTTTGAGAGTGTGGCGCTCTGAGAGTGTGGCGCTCTGAGAGTGTGGTGCTCTACTCTGAGAGTGTGGCGCTCTGCCCTGAGAGTGTGGTGCTCTGCTTTGAGAGTGTGGCGCTCTGAGAGTGTGGCGCTCTGAGAGTATGGCGCTCTGTTCTGAGAGTGTGGCGCTCTGCTCTGAGAGTGTGGCGCTCTGCTCTGAGAGTATGGCGCTCTGTTCTGAGAGTGTGGCTCTCTGAGAGTGTGGTGCTCTACTCTGAGAGTGTGGCTCTCTGAGAGTGTGGCTCTCTGAGAGTGTGGCTCTCTGAGAGTGTGGTGCTCTGCTCTGAGAGTGTGGCTCTCTGAGAGTGTGGCTCTCTGAGAGTGTGGTGCTCTGCTCTGAGAGTATGGCGCTCTGTTCTGAGAGTGTGGCGCTCTGAGAGTGTGGCGCTCTGCTCTGAGAGTATGGCGCTCTGTTCTGAGAGTGTGGCGCTCTGAGAGTGTGGTGCTCTACTCTGAGAGTGTGGCTCTCTGAGAGTGTGGCGCTCTGAGAGTGTGGTGCTCTACTCTGAGAGTGTGGCTTTCTGAGAGTGTGGCTCTCTGAGAGTGTGGCTCTCTGAGAGTGTGGTGCTCTACTCTGAGAGTGTGGCTCTCTGAGAGTGTGGTGCTCTACTCTGAGAGTGTGGCTCTCTGAGAGTGTGGCTCTCTGAGAGTGTGGCGCTCTAAGAGTGTGGTGCTCTGCTCTGAGAGTGTGGCTCTCTGAGAGTGTGGTGCTCTGCTTTGAGAGTGTGGCGCTCTGAGAGTATGGCGCTCTGCTCTGAGAGTATGGCGCTCTGTTCTGAGAGTGTGGTGCTCTGAGAGTGTGGCTCTCTGAGAGTGTGGCGCTCTGAGAGTGTGGTGCTCTACTCTGAGAGTGTGGCTCTCTGAGAGTGTGGCGCTCTGAGAGTGTGGTGCTCTACTCTGAGAGTGTGGCTCTCTGAGAGTGTGGTGCTCTGCTTTGAGAGTGTGGCGCTCTGAGAGTGTGGCGCTCTGAGAGTGTGGTGCTCTACTCTGAGAGTGTGGCGCTCTGCCCTGAGAGTGTGGTGCTCTGCTTTGAGAGTGTGGCGCTCTGAGAGTGTGGCGCTCTGAGAGTATGGCGCTCTGTTCTGAGAGTGTGGCGCTCTGCTCTGAGAGTGTGGCGCTCTGCTCTGAGAGTATGGCGCTCTGTTCTGAGAGTGTGGCTCTCTGAGAGTGTGGCGCTCTGCTCTGAGAGTATGGCGCTCTGTTCTGAGAGTGTGGTGCTCTACTCTGAGAGTGTGGCGCTCTGCTCTGAGAGTATGGCGCTCTGTTCTGAGAGTGTGGCGCTCTGCTCTGAGAGTATGGCGCTCTGTTCTGAGAGTGTGGTGCTCTACTCTGAGAGTGTGGCGCTCTGCTCTGAGAGTATGGCGCTCTGTTCTGAGAGTGTGGCGCTCTGCTCTGAGAGTATGGCGCTCTGTTCTGAGAGTGTGGCGCTCTGAGAGTGTGGTGCTCTACTCTGAGAGTGTGGCTCTCTGAGAGTGTGGCGCTCTGAGAGTGTGGTGCTCTACTCTGAGAGTGTGGCTCTCTGAGAGTGTGGTGCTCTGCTCTGAGAGTGTGGCTCTCTGAGAGTGTGGCTCTCTGAGAGTGTGGTGCTCTGCTCTGAGAGTGTGGCTCTCTGAGAGTGTGGCTCTCTGAGAGTGTGGTGCTCTGCTCTGAGAGTATGGCGCTCTGTTCTGAGAGTGTGGTGCTCTGAGAGTGTGGCTCTCTGAGAGTGTGGCTCTCTGAGAGTGTGGTGCTCTGCTCTGAGAGTGTGGCTCTCTGAGAGTATGGCGCTCTGCTCTGAGAGTATGGCGCTCTGTTCTGAGAGTGTGGCGCTCTGAGAGTGTGGCTCTCTGAGAGTGTGGCGCTCTGAGAGTGTGGTGCTCTACTCTGAGAGTGTGGCTCTCTGAGAGTGTGGTGCTCTGCTCTGAGAGTGTGGTGCTCTACTCTGAGAGTGTGGCTCTCTGAGAGTGTGGTGCTCTGCTTTGAGAGTGTGACGCACTGAGAGTGTGGTGCTCTACTCTGAGAGTGTGGCGCTCTGCCCTGAGAGTGTGGTGCTCTGCTTTGAGAGTGTGGCGCTCTGAGTATGGCGCTCTGCTCTGAGAGTGTGGCGCTCTGTTCTGAGAGTGTGGCGCTCTGCTCTGAGAGTATGGCGCTCTGTTCTGAGAGTGTGGCGCTCTGAGAGTGTGGCGCTCTGCTCTGAGAGTATGGCGCTCTGTTCTGAGAGTGTGGCGCTCTGCTCTGAGAGTGTGGCGCTCTGAGAGTGTGGCGCTCTGAGAGTGTGGTGCTCTGAGAGTGTGGTGGTCTGAGAGTGTGGTGCTCTGAGAGTGTGGTGGTCTGCCCTGAGAGTGTGGCGCTCTGAGAGTGTGGCGCTCTGCTCTGAGAGTATGGCGCTCTGTTCTGAGAGTGTGGCGCTCTGCTCTGAGAGTGTGGTGCTCTGCTCTGAAAGTGTGGCGCTCTGACAGTGTGGCGCTCTGACAGTGTGGCGCTCTGAATAACAGAATGGCTATGTGTGTTACAGAGCATTGCTCTGACACTAGCAGTGACCTCTGACCTACCTTTAGTTTCCTCCTGGCGTTGAACTTCTTCAGACACTCGACTGTTTCCTGTCTGTGCATACAGGACGCCACTGTGGAGCGATGCTGTGAGGAAGACATCATCATCATCATCATCCTCATCGTCATGGTGATAAACATGTAAATGTGCTGAGTGTGTATGAGAGTGCAGCTCACAGAGATCCAGGGATGTTTGAGCGCCTCGGCTGCTGTGATCCGTTTGGACGGGTTAATGGTCAACATCTTATTAATGAGGTCTTTGGCTTCAGGGGTCACCGTGTCCCACTCTGGGGACGGAAACTACAGGAGGACAGGAGGAGGACATGAGGAGAGGAGGACAGGAGGAGAGGAAGACAGGAGGACAGAAGGAGAGGAGGACAGAAGGACAGGAGAAGAGGAAGACAGGAGGAGAGGAGAAGAGGAAGACAGCAGAGGGGTAGGAGGAGAAGAGGACAGGAGGGGGACAAAGGAGTCAAAGTGAGCATATGTTTAGTCACACCCCTACCTCAACACACCACTGGCCAATTACTGAGCTCGTCATGAAACTATAGGTAAACAGTCAACTGAGGACATGCAGGGTCATGTGACAGAGGTGCAGGGTCATGTGACAGAGGCGCAGGGTCATGTGACAGAGGTGCAGGGTCATGTGACAGAGGTGCAGGGTCATGTGACAGAGGCGCAGGGTCATGTGACAGAGGCGCAGGGTCATGTGACAGAGGTGCAAGGTCATGTGACAGAGGCGCAGGGTCATGTGACAGAGGTACAGGGTCATGTGACAGAGGTGCAGGGTCATGTGACAGAGGTGCAGGGTCATGTGACAGAGATACAGACTCATGTGACAGAGGTACAGGGTCATGTGACAGAGGTGCAGGGTCATGTGACAGAGGTGCAGGGTCATGTGACAGAGGTGCAGACTCATGTGACAGAGGTGCAGGGTCATGTGACAGTGGTACAGGGTCATGTGACAGAGGTACAGGGTCATGTGACAGAGGTGCAGGGTCATGTGACAGAGGTGCAGACTCATGTGACAGAGGTGCAGACTCATGTGACAGAGGTGCAGGGTCATGTGACAGTGGTACAGGGTCATGTGACAGAGGTGCAGGGTCATGTGACAGAGGTACAGGGTCATGTGACAGAGGTGCAGGGTCATGTGACAGAGGTGCAGGGTCATGTGACAGAGGTGCAGACTCATGTGACAGAGGTGCAGACTCGTGACAGAGGTGCAGGGTCATGTGACAGTGGTACAGGGTCATGTGACAGAGGTACAGGGTCATGTGACAGAGGTGCAGGGCCATGTGACAGAGGTGCAGGGTCATGTGACAGAGGTGCAGGGTCATGTGACAGAAGTGCAGGGTCATGTGACAGAGGTACAGGGCCATGTGACAGAGGTGCAGGGTCATGTGACAGAGGTGCAGGGTCATGTGACAGAGGTACAGGGCCATGTGACAGAGGTGCAGGGCCATGTGACAGAGGTACAGGGTCATGTGACAGAGGTGCAGGGTCATGTGACAGAGGTGCAGGGCCATGTGACAGAGGTGCAGGGTCATGTGACAGAGGTGCAGGGTCATGTGACAGAGGTGCAGGGTCATGTGACAGAGGTGCAGGGCCATGTGACAGAGGTACAGGGTCATGTGACAGAAGTGCAGGGTCATGTGACAGAGGTACAGGGTCATGTGACAGAGGTACAGGGCCATGTTACCTACATCATAAGCTCCAGCTTTGATCTGCTGGTAGAGACGATGTTGATCTTCATCCCAGAAAGGAGGGTAACCGACCAATAAGATGTAGAGAATCACACCTGTGAGACGCAAACAGACACACCTGAGAGAGGATACAAGGAGACAAGGAGAAGAATCAAGGAAACAAGGAAACAGTAGTAGAATCTGACCACAGGCCCAAAGGTCGACTGCTTTGCCGTATGGATCCTTCCTCAACACCTCTGGGGACAGGTAACCTGGAGTCCCCGCAAAGCCTGGAAACAAATGCACAGAGGATGCACAGGTTACTAGGTGCTTGCTGAGGTGTTGTGAATGAAAATAAATAAATAAAATAAAATAAAACGAGAAACAAAGTTCATTAAAATAAAGCAAATTACAGTGAAATAAAAATAATGTAAAATAAAATTAAGTAAAATATAAAAACAAAGTAAAAGTGATGAAAGAATTAATTTAAATAAAATAAAAATAAACTGCAGACAAAAATATATGAAATAAAATAAAATAAGAATAAAACAAAGGACATGTTTAATAAACTACAGAAAAAAATAACTAGACTAGTGTTAAAATTAAAATGAGTAAAAAAAATAAAATAAAACAAAATTAATTAAAAAGTACAATTCAGTAGACTGAGATAAAATAAAACAGAAGGAAAGGATAAAATATAATTAATGTGTAGCATAACTAAATAAATGTAAAATAAAATGTAAAAATATATATAAAATGATGTAAATTTATATACAAAACATAAAGTATTATTTTATAAATATAAATAAATGAATAAGTAATAAAAAAATAAAAAGAAATAATAAGACGAAATAAAGTAAATTAAATAGAATCCCATAAAATAAAACAGATAAATGAAAACTTCTTTTAAATTAAATAAAATAAATTGGAAGTAAAAGTATTACTGCAGCAGTCCTACAGTATCAGTGACGTCTTACCAAACCAGGCCTGCTGGTCTCCCTCCACCTCGATGGCGAGGCCAAAGTCGGCCAGTTTCACTGCCGCTCCTTTTGACTTTGAGGCCAGCAGGAGGTTCTCTGGCTGGAGACACAGAGGAGAGGCTAACATGCTAACTCTGCCCATTAGTTTACATAGAAGAGGCAAACATGCTAACTCTGCACGTTAGTTTACATAGGAGAGGCTAACAGCTAACTCTGCCCATTAGCTTACATAGGAGAGGCTAACAGCTAACTCTGCCTATTAGTTTACATAGGAGACGCTAACAGCTAACTCTGCCCATTAGTTTACATAGGAGAGGCTAACAGCTAACTCTGCCCATTAGTTTACATAGGAGAGGCTAACAGCTAACTCTGCCCATTAGCTTACATAGGAGAGGCTAACACGCTAACTCTGCCCATTAGCTTACATAGGAGAGGCTAACAGCTAACTCTGCCCATTAGTTTACATAGGAGTCGCTAATAGCTAACTCTGCCCATTAGTTTACATACGAGAGGCTAACAGCTAACTCTGCCCATTAGTTTACATAGGAGTCACTAACAGCTAACTCTGCCCATTAGTTTACATAGGAGTCGCTAACAGCTAACTCTGCCCATTACTTTACATAGGAAAGGCTAACAGCCAACTCTGCCCATTACTTTACATAGGAGACGCTAACAGCGAAC